>NC_056737.1:146152870-146382870 GCF_019279795.1 Protopterus annectens
AAAATAAATATAAATATATATATATATATATATATATATATATATATATCCTCCTATCTTTACCTATCTACAATCTACCCTCTTAGCTAAACTCTATCAAACTTATTACGGCGTTGCAAGATTTGCCAGTAACCAGCCTTACAAATCACATCACTGCTGTGCTTTAAAACAACTTCACTGGCTGGATCTCCCCCAACAGCTGCTTCTCTCACAGTTGTAACTCACACACTCTTTACTCTCCAGACTCTTAGCCTGTCCTTCTCCCTCCTCCCTAATATCCCACTACACCACCTCCCGTACTCTCCACAGCTCTGACCAACACCTACTTGACAGTCACAAACCCAAGAAAAATATTGGCAAAATTCTTTATAAAAGCAGAGTGTCCCAGGCTTGGAACAAGATTGCCCTGAACATCAGAGCCATTACCAGCACCAATCTCTTTAAATCCAAACTCAAAATTTCCTTCTAAATCCCATCACCTTCCATTGCCAAAATCCCACTGAGTTCGGCCCACTCCCTCCACTTACACCTCTTTGCTATCTCTCCTTTTGCTGCCTATGTTATCTTCATTGACTCCGCTCTGTAACTTATGACTCTCAATCCACATCTTACAATAATTTTTTGTACTGTGAATCTCAGCTACAGTATTAACTACTCCTGTCTCTCACTCTCCTATATGTTCTTACATAATTACCAAGCTAATTCTATGTATATCTGCAGTTGTGAGTACTCATCTATAGTTTCCTGCCTAAAATTACTACAGAACTTCCTACTAATCCTGTAATATGTTTCTATATTGTATTATGTTGCAAAATTTGTATTTCAAATATTATTACAAATTGTAATGCTTTTCAAATTGCATTGAGCTATTTTTTGTAAATTGGGGCTTTTCTCCTCGGGTCTCCACTGAAATCGGTCCAATTGCTCAGCTGGTCTAACCCACTTAACAAATGACAAATAAATATAAATATATATGTAGATATATATATATATATATATATATATATATATATATATATATATATATATATATATATATATATATGTGTGTGTGTGTGTGTGTGTGTCTCACTGGAAATAACCTGTCTCAACCCCTGTCCAAAGATGCACACATATGAAATGGCATACATTACATGAATTATAAAATGTGTGCGTGTCTTAATACCTAAAATTATTAAATTAACTATAATACAGAGTTTTGCTACAAAAGGTTCAACTGCTTCAGAGATACAGTCCTTTTGGTTGTTCTCAGTTTTGTGCCATTCACTACACAAGTATCATATACATAGGACATATAATTTTGCCAATAAAGTACATAAGTCAGAAAATATCAGGCATGAGATTCAGAAAGGGTGACTACCAGAAGTAAGCAATAACATGGGTGGAAAACCATATGTGGACACCCTTTCCAATTCAGAGACACGTTCAGTAGAATAATTGTGTGTGTGTGTGTGTGTGTGTGTGTGTGTGTGTGTGTGTGTGTGTGTCTATGTGTATTTGTGGGGGGGAGTGGGAGAGAATAAATGGGTGACTTTGTTAGAGAATGCAATCAAGTGAGGACAGTCAATATTTGTGTGTAGGGGATGTCTGTAAGTGTATCTGTGTATGTCTAAATGTTTGCATGTTATAGGAGAGTGAATGAATGGGGTACATGTGGCAACATGATACATGGCCTGCCATCGGTAATTACCAGTGATTCAGAGACTTGCAAATTAGCTAATAATGAGGTTTTCCTCACTGCAACTAATTATGTCACTGAATCATATTTTATATTGTCATATAAGCTGCCCCTTTTAGCTGCAACAGTTTATCCTCACATTGAGTTTCTTTCTGAATCCCAGGGCAGAATAATAGTGTTATTGAGTTGCTATAAAAGCAAAACTAAAATAATATTTAATTCTCAAAAGTTTTATTTTCTGTTAAATAAATGTTGCAGCAAAATATACAATTTATAGTGTACAAACTAGAATCCATAAAATCAAGGCACTTTTGTTTCTTTACATTTTGTGGTACTAGTTCATGCAAAATACTAAGAACGGGTATCTAGTTGGCTTGTCCAAAAAGTTTTATAAGAAAATCTGGAAGGATTAGAATTTTACAAACTGCAGCATTTGAATGCATTCTGTTTAAAGCATACGAATACTGATTAGTTTTCTTCATGGTAACAACATATAGAAAGCAGTGAAGACCCCAAAAATATCATTTTTATTTTATTTGCTTTTGTTTACCAGGAAGGTCCATCTGGGATGTTAAATAGCCCCTTTTCAGTGGACATTCAGGAGAAAAGCTTCAAATGTGCAATGAAAGAAAATTTATACAAAAATGCAAGAACTTAAGACATATACATAATGAACACAAAGATGATAAGTTTTAGTAAGTATTAGTAAGTTGCAATGTTAGTTTTCTACTGTATACTTAGGAAGGGCATAGAATTATATTGTTCAAGGAAAAGAAAATAGCTTAGAACAGAAAGGAAAAAGTTGAAGCAGTAGGTTCGAGTAGTAAGTATTAGCGGTAAGTGGCAAGGTCTGAAGAAATAATGAGGTAGTAAGGAAGAAATGGGTAGGAAAATATAGAAGCTAGCTAAAGTATGATGATACAGTTAACGATGGTGTGTAAGCAGAGGTAAAAGGGCAACAGTGGAATAGGAGAGGTACTATGATCAATAACTTTTCTAAAGTCCATAGTTTTTAGGAAGATACAAGTAAATGAAATGTCTACCTGAAGGATTAGCATGAGCACAGCCAAGAGTTTGTTAGATGTAGTTTCAGCTGAGTTTTGAAGGCATAGAGGTCATCAGTTTGTCTTAGCATTATAGAAATAGTGTGTAGTGTAGAAGGGTATGTTGTTGTTATAACATCAGTCCTACATGGCCTATATATTTCTGTATAAAAGGTAAGAATGTGCTCTTTTTAGATGTTGTTCTTTAAAAAAATGACAAAACAATGTTTTTCTTTGAAATTCAAGATGGAAACGGCTTGGACGTATTAGCAGAACTAAGGGTATTTTATATGCATCTGTCCCAGAATTAATCGTTAAAAATTACATGGCTGTGATTCAACCCATTTTATGCCTAAAGACATTTCTTCCCAAAAATCTGTCAGCACTAGAGTCGCAGTCGTTAAAACTGACCAGGTCTAAAGAAGTTAATGGACATCATCTGTCCTATACTGTGCCCAGAAAAAATCACAAAAACTGAAAGGCCAAAGAAGAGCCATAATGACAATAGACTGGACTATTGAGGATAAGAAAGAAATTATGTATTGTTACTATTATGCAAAAAGCCCAGAATTTTTAGACACAAGATATACAAAAAGATTAAGAGAGAAATTAGAGGACAGAAAAATACTTCCACAAGAAAAACTGTCAGAAGCCTCAGATAAAAAATTTGTGCTCATTAATAAGTTTTGAAACATGAGGAGAATAAATCTAAGATGACTTCTGTCCTTAATCTAGCAGAAGCATATCGGCATGAAGCAGGAATGGAAATCAAACCAGAAGTAGATAAAAATCAGGCAGCAACTAAATGTGCCAAAAAACAAAAGAAAGAATATAAGGTGAAGGACCAGATGAGAAGGCAAGAAATGTGGAAAATGCATAAATATAATTGCGAGTATAGAAAACTCTGGGGACAACCTCATGTTTATCAGGATTAAATGCAGGAATAGTTAAGGAGAGGTGAATTTAAACCAAAAGACAAAGGTTAATATTGGTGGCCCAAGGTAGTGGACTACGTACACACTGGTTTACAAAGACCATTGAACATGTGGACGAAACAGACAAATTTAGATTTTGTAAAACAGAATTGGAAACAGTTGCACATCTTGTTGCTGGTTGTGATATACTAATGGCAGAAGGAATGTATACTGAAGGACATATTAATGTGGCAACACTGTTGTATTGGGGATTGTGCAAACATTATAATACTGAAGTAGCTGAAAAACACTGGAAGCATGAGCCACAAAGCATTATAGGAAATGATGAAGTCTATATCACATTGGCCTGCCCATTACCAACAGTTCAAAAAATAGATGCTAGAAAACCAGATATAGTAGTCCATGAAAAGAAGACAAAAGTAGCATTGATTACTGAAAGTGCTCCACCCATTGACTATAGTTTGTTACATACAGAGAAACACAAAGTCATAAAATACCCGGATTTGCAGGCAGAAGTGAGGGCAATGTGGAAGAAGGATGCTCAGACATTCCAGTAGTAAGAGCAAGAGATCTTATAAAAAAAAAAAATATTTAGATATGTTACTGATATATGTAACTCCATATGAACTGCAGAAGGAGTCATTATCGGGCACATTTCAGGCGCTACAAAGAGCACTTCTCACTAACATCAAAAGATTGAAACAATAAATCATACTTTGACTTAGGAATGGGGGTCATTTCCTGTCATGGTATTAGAACCACAAAAGACTTACAGAGATTAGAAAATGAGGTGCCATGTAACAGGCTACATAAACTAATGATGCAATCAGTGAAGGTCAGTCTACTCACCCGCTATTATTTTGTCACCAATTATCTTTTTAGGACTAGTCTATGCATGCCATTATTGTTTCTCCTCTATAAGTTAGCATAAACATGCCACAAAGCCCTGAGCACTTAACAACATTTATTATAAGGTGTAGTTTATTGAACTGTACTTATCTGAACTAGGATTCTCCCTGAAGTAGCATTTAGCAAGAATTCAATTTGCTCAAAATATACTGATCAGTATTTGCAAGCTAGTATACTGGTCCACATTTTATATTTGAATTCCTAATATATTTCTTACATATTTCCTACACTTCGTCCATTTAAATAAAATAAAAAATGACTGCTTACAAAATTCTGATTCAGAGAATTTCTACAAAACATTTTTAATCAAACACCCTACTCCACTGTTCTGTGGTAAATTCCACTCACACAAACAATGTTTAATTCTAGAGGGACCATGCCCTGCATGTTGACGAAATTGGCTTATCCAGTTAATTGTGACATGTACATTGCTAAAATTAGAACTGACTATTGGTGACTCTCTCACCGTTTTTTTTTTTTTTTTTGGCCTGGATTTGCGTCATGCTCACTACTTTTGAGGTTCAGACCATAACATACCCAACATCTATGCCCTGGTCTGGATCTTGGTGTCTGAAGTGATGAGTTGGTTGTTACTGTACTGGCCTGATGGCTACAGCCTGCTGATTGAGCAAATCCATTATTCGCTTCAGGAGGTGTTCATCTGACAAGGTGGGCATTCAGATGTCCGCCCACTTAATGACACATCAACCAATGTAGGTGATACTGTAGAAGGAAAGGAGATAAGGCAGGGCAGACTTCAAGAGATTGGATTTCATCCCCCTTCCAAGAGGCAGTCTTGGATCTCTGCTAATAACCACCAAAGCTCTTGAAAGCACGGTCACTCCAGTCCAAAACTTTATTCAAACAGATTAAGTGTTTTTGTCCAGTTAATTCACAGACTTCTTCAGAATCAATTACAAAGTTGAACTACACCCTTAACTCACCCTCCTAAGATTCATATGACTTTCTACACCAATGAAAGCTGAACAATTAAGCAAATAATGACATAAAGTATATAACTAAAAATTATGTTTAAAAATTGTATTAATATGCCTTAAAATCTTGAAAACTACAAACTGTTAAAAATGTTTTTGTATTATACTTTATAAGAATAAAGTCTTAAAATACAAGCTGTTGAAATCTGTTCATTGAGACCTGGTGGTACACATGCATTTAATCTCAGCTGCCACAAGGTCTCTTTATGTTCTATCAAATCTACCCACGGTCCACCTTCCAAACCCATAGATACTGTGTCAATTCCAAAAACGCAAACCCATGCTCAGGGTATTTTTCCAAATGTTTGTACAATGAATTATTGGTCTGTTTCTTCCTTATATCTGACATATGTTCATTAATATGTTCTTTATACCTACTTTGGGTTTTCCCTACATAGAAACTGTCACAATTTTTACACAAAGCTAAATATATAACTCCTATAGAATTACATGTACAGTGAAAAGAAGTGTACACTAGCTGCTTATTTGCCTTAACTTTGTCAGTCTCCAAAATATGTTTACACTGGCTACAAAAAACACATTTAAACATACCTAACCTCTTGTTGGTCCCAGACTCAGCCTCAGCTGTAGCAGCAGGTACCTGCAAGGGTCCATTTAGAGACCAGTGCTCCTCCTTCTTTGGACCTACATAGTGGAAATATAATGGGAAGATTATAATAAATGACACACATACAGTAACATGACAAATAAAGTGCACACAGGAAGTGATAATCAAACATACTTATCCTAACAGGTGTGCCTCCCTTCAGTGTTACCCCACAATGCCAAATCTACACTCATCTGCAGCTGTTAGGAAAAACAGGTAATTAGTAAGGCAGGATAGGGCACTCATCCCTCAGTTATTTTATTTAACACCTCAATATGTATACAAAATGCTTCTCTGGCTGCTCTCTTGAAATGTCTTCACACTAATGGAGCATTTAGGATGGCACTGCTTAAGGTTATCACATAAGGATGCCTGGACTTTTTGTCAGTATGCTTACTACCAGTTGAGTCAATACCAAGGTCAGGAAATACCAGGCATCAGCATTTTTGAAAAGGACATCACACTGGCCCAACACATGTTCCCTGTAGCCCATGTGACCTGCATTTCGCAAGAAATAGCCATTTCATAGCCTGTCAGTAATTCCAGTCAAGGAGCTATATGGTGGACAGTCATACACCAGCATATGTTCATAAATCATATGGTATGCAGCACTGCATACCTGAGTTATGCAATAAACGTTTATGAGTAGCTGCCAGTACATGCCTTGTCCTGGTACCAGTTCAAAGATATCTAATGAACAGCTTATGTGGAAGCATCCAGTAACAAAGCTGAGTAATAAAGTGACCCAGACATACTGATACTTGCAGTTCTAATCTGCATACATAGTAAACTAAATGGATCTGATTAGTGAGGATTGATGCAATAACACCATCATGTTGAGCTTTCTTTTTGTGCAGCACTGTAGTGCTATGTGGATTTTGTTTGCTTCTTGTATAGTTACTGAACGCCAGCTGTGTTAATGGGGAGAGTAGTATCTACAGTTGGCTGGTACAGTGAATCTTGGATGGGTGTATTCCTGTGCTTGCAAGAAAGGGAAGTAAGAATCACTAATATGTTTGCTAGCTATGCGAGTTTGCTGTACTTCCTATATGGATCTTATATAGGAACTGGCCACATATTGCCAATCTCACATGTGATATTACAGATGCCATACATACCATTGTGTATGGATGTACAATGACCCATGTAGCTGTATGCAAGGAATGCTGAGTTTCATAAATAATTTTTCAGTCATATTATTTCATATTGTTAGCTGGGGCCCAGCTGTTTCCTGGGAGAACTAACAACTACACTCAGAGTACTTTCTACAGATATAGTCCAATATACATATATACATACATCCTCCATGGAGCTGGCTGCATTGGGATTCCATCTGCTCTGTGTTGATTTGGAGTACAGACACAATGAAGTAAGTGGTTTAATGAAGTCTACAGTGGCATGCACTGCTTTCATCTGTACCTCTTTGAAAAGGCTTGCCCTTGCCATCATAACGGCCAGAGATGAGATAGGGTCTGAACATATGTTAGATATTGATCTTAACTGCTTTACCAGTGCTGTCTTGCACTGTACATGATGTTGCCTTGATAGTAATGCTTCTTTACATGTGTCCTTATCTTCCTCATACATCTGTCTTGCATCAGCCAGTCTGTGTTGTATTAGTTGAACATCATCCATTTTATGTGTCTGTCTCTCCCCTCTCTGTGTAATCATATCGTAAAACATGACACATAACACAATAATCATGTAGTACAGCATGATACATAACAGCATAATCATGTTGTACAGCATGACACATAACACTACAATCATATATCATATGATACAACATGACACATGTCATCATAGTCATGTTATACAACATGGCACATACCACCATAATCATGTGGTACAGCTTGGCACATAGCACCATAATCATGTTGTGCATCATGACACATGACACTACAATCATATATCATATGATACAACATGACACATGTCATTATAATCATGTGGTGCAGCATGACACATACCACCATAATAGGATCATAGGAAATCACTAGGCTAATGACCCTGGGGCCCGTACACACCCAAGAGTTTATCCCCAAAAATGAAACCTCAATCAGCACCTGTCACCCTGCCAATAAGGGATACAGGTGGAACCCCTGGGACAAATTTGTGATTTCCCATCCACTCATCAAGGTTGCGTTTGAAGAGGGTCAGTGATGTACTTTCTTTGACATATATGGGGAGTCTATGCCAGAGACAGGGCAACCTCTGGGAGACAAACCTGTCTCTCCAGCAGGTGTTGTTAATGCCACATATTAGATTTAAGCCTTTCAATTGGGTAATGCACGAGGAGTTAGACTTACGGATATGGAGCATCTCTAGTAGAGCAGGGTCTGAGATTGCCTTGTAAGTGAGACAAAGATCTGAGCAATCTGTACAATATCGCTTAGAGTGACAGTGATTTGTGCCTGTCCACATAGGACAGGTGTTGGAGGCCATGGATTCTCTTTGTGGGGGTTTTCTGTGGCCTTTCCAAGTGGTGCAAGTGTTTGGAGAGGTACATACCAAACAGTGTGTTGTACTCAATTATTGGCCTAATGAGGCAGGAGTACAGTGAGGTAATAACCTCCTTTTTTCTGGATGCAATCCCTTTAGATATAAGGTGACACTATAATCATGTTGTACATCATGACACATACCACTATAGTCATGTGGCACAGCATGACACATACCACTATAATCATGCGGTACAGCATAACACATATCACCATAATCATGTGCATCATGACATGTGCCACTACAATCATGTGGTACAGCATGACACATATCACCTTAATCATATTGTACAGCATGAACCATGACACTACAATCATGTGGTACAGCATTCAATACATACCACCATAATCATGTGGTACAGCATGACACATACCACCATAATCATGTGGTACAGCATGACACATACCACCATAATCATGTATTACAGCATGACACATGCTGCCATAATTATGTTATACAGCATGACACATATCAGCACACTTATGTGGTACAGTATGACACACACCACTGTAGGCTTGCTAGCTGTCTCAGTGGTATACTGCAAAGCCCCTCTAAATATATCCAGGCAGTGAAAACATCCCTTGAGGAGTCAGAAAATATGCTTGAATACATGTTATGTCTCCACGGTGGCAAAGTTGTATTACACTTCTGCAGCATGTTGGGATGGGAGATACAATTTATGATACAGAGATCTAGGGGGGTAGATAACATCACAGTTATTTATTTTATTTATTTTTTTGGCGGGAGGGGTTTACTGGCTATATGCTTGGCTTATGTTTATGTAACCTCTCCCAGGGCAATAACATGCACTTACTATCTAAATGTTTTTGGAGAAAATTGTCTCACTGAAACCCTTCATATATGTCAGATGTATGACAAACATAGGGAGCATGTGAATTACCAGGCTGCCACACAAATGTGTTTATGATCATGCCCTTTATGTTATATTACCCACTCATGTGACCTGCCAAAGTGCTATGTAGACACATTTATGTTATCACCCTGTGCATGACATATTACCAGATAGTTCAGGTAAAAGTAGCCTACTGGATCACATATCTCTGTAACTATGGGCCAAGCAGGGCCTTTATTGCCACATGTGTTCAATCTATGGCACCCAGAAACTCAGAAAAATGAGTGATGTTATAGAAGCCATGCACCGTTATGGTGATCTACAGTCCTGAATAATCATATATATTAATCCACATCAACAAACGTATCTCTGAGACTGATGCTTTTGATATGCCTAGCATATCCCCAGCTGGTCACTGAATGGTCGCAGGAGCTAATATTGTAACAGCTACACATACTTCTGTCTTCACAGGATAAGCATACCACACAGACCTCCTGGATTTAGAATTTGGAAGGTACATGTCAACCTGGAACCCCAGAATGTCATTGTCCCCTCTGAAATGATGCAACACTTGTTAGGCTGTGAGGTTATGATATGTTAGGTGCTGCCTGAACCTTCTCTCTGCATGTCGGCAGACATAATATAACACAGGGACAGCGCTGGTGGCACTAGCAGCAGTTAAGTAATAATGCAGTTAATTCTGTGATTCTTATAATCCCAATGGTCTGCAATTATAGTATTCCTTGTATATGTAAAGGCTTGGACTTCTATGCAGTGGCCTCCTTACAGACATCTATGAATCATGATGTTATGTTATATGCATGCATTTGTATAGTTTTACTGCCTCATTTACATGCGTGGCCTCATTAGCATCTATTTATTCTGTCAGTTGTATACACTACATAGCTCTCCTCTGAAACCATAGTGCTCACAAGCAGTATGTTTTTTTTCTGAATTGACATCAACCCATTTATTTCCACGCAAATAGCCTTAGCATATGACATTAATTGTCTTTGAATCTACAATCTGCATAAAAGATAGTTAGCTTAAATAATATAGTGTATAATATGTTTCCAAATGCTGTACTTTAACTATGACTTGAAAAATAAATCTACAAAACCTACAAGCCTATGTCACTTTACAATGAATCATTCTGCAAAAAGAAATTCAACTGCAAGCTAACAGCTGTTAATAGTTGTAAATCAATAAATTCAAACCCCCCAACCTCTTAATATATAATTAATTCAGTAGTCATAATATAAACTAACAAACCTGAAAACCTGCAAATGTACACAATTGTTGTTGTTGTTTCTTTCGGCTTTTCCCAGTTAGGGGTCGCCACAATGGAACTCCGGTCCGCTAATGATTGGCAGTTGATTTTTACATGCTGAGTTGCCGGCCCTAACGCACAACCTTCAACGAAGGTATGCCCATTCACGCATGTCTCCACAGTATACGCTCTAGCTGAGAATCAAACGGAACAGCGTCTTGCTATGAGGCGACAAGTAACGCTACTGGAAATACAATCTGCAAACTTTACAGACTTAATGCGTGTCTGAACATAGCCAGTTTGCAAGACAGCATAGTATAACTGCACAAGTACTTTTACCAAACATACATTAGCATTAAGCCAACACATTTTAATAAATAATCAATTCAAAATTTAAAAATAACCATACTCAGTTTAATAAAAATTTGTCAATGATCCCATGTTAGTTGTGAGGTATCAGCTGACAGCATTCTTATAAGCAGCTCTAAGGCAAACCAATCTTAATGCGAGCAAAATTCAAACAGCAAATAAACTTATCTCACATGGAGCTGAATTTGTGGGTCAATCTAGCACAAAGCTTTTTTTTATTCTCTGTTCTGCTTTCCTCCTCTGTCTTATCTAAAAAGTACTTAGGTGATGAAAGGGTGACAGCCATGGGACATGCAAGGACCAACATCACATAATAAACAGGAGAAAAATGAGCAGGGAGTGGCACTCAACGAGATGAGAGTGGCAACGCTTAACTAGGAGGAAGTGGCAAAGTGCAAATGTGACAAATTAGTTGCCAGGACAGCAGGAAGAATATAATAAGGATGGGAAAGGAATTAGATGCAATGAAATAAGGGCTGTAACTAACACAAATAGCGAAAATGGCTGGTAGTGGTACAGAAGAAGGGAGGGCTTGAATTTTGCATATGGGGATGGAAGTGACAGAGACAAGAATCAGTGTGTGAGCAGAGAACAGTATTTTGGTGACTGGAGACTCCATCATCATGACAGTATAGGATTCTCTCAAAGGAGGTGGGAGCAGCCAAGTCTGTGAAAATGGTGTCTAGGCTTATGTTTGATAAGACATGGGAGGATGTGATCAAAGGGGTCTTGAGCAGGGGAAGAAGATGCACATTCTGGCATATAAAGGCACCAGTGACCCATTAGACGATATAGTGGAGATGGTAGCAAGTTTGCATACTGATAATGCTCAAACCAAACCAATAACAAAATTGAACCAGCACTTGAGCTCCAAGAAGCAACCAGAATAATACAGGACCACACGAGTTTACCTAGGTTTCGTCTTTAATCCGACTTCATCAGAACACTTAATGAATAAAATAAAATTCCTTATATACACCTTAAAATGACATCATCACCAGTCCACTGAAAAGGTTGACACCCTTCAATACAAATTGAAATTTAAAAAGACAGCATACAGCAGAAGAAACAAGATCAAAATACTATACACACAATGTTACAAACACCATTATATACAAATGTCAGTGGAATGTGAATATAATTATAGTTAAAAACCCATTGTTACCACTGGACAGAAATGAATAAGGAAAATAGGAAATGAAAAATAAAAATAAAAAATAAAAAATAATGAATAAAAAATGAAGAATGAAAAATAATAAATGAATCAGATGGTAAATCACCCCAATATGCTTTTTAACTTTAAGATGGGCATTATAGAAATGCAATCATTAATTCCAGGGGCTTCCTGTGCATTAGTTAACAATTGCCATCTCATCTCCGCTATATCTAAATGTACATCTAATTTCCTACCTAATTTATCCAATGTTATCTGTTGTAAGACACTAAACATAAATCCATGCCCACTATTACTGTCAATGTGTCTATACAATGCATTAGTCCTCTTCCCTAATCTTATGTCTGACTGATGTTCAATGATACGTTCCCTTAATGCCCTGCAAGTCTTTCCTATGTAAAAAGCAGGACATTGTGTACATGTAGCCGCATAAACCACATTTGTTGAATAACAATCAAAGTGGGTTTCTACTTTAACATTAATTCCAGCCAATGTGAATCGAGCCCCTGTAACTTTGATTAAGTGACATACACTACATCTACCACATCTATAGTTACCCTTATTCCTACCACTAAGTGTTTGTGTACTATCACTTTTCTCCAATAGTTGTTTAAAGGAAACTCCTTTTCTATACACACTTAGGTGCTCCCCCTAACTTGCGACTAACTGCTTGATCTATCCTAAGCATTTTCCAATTGCTGACCACAATGTTGACAATATAGGGAGCATCAAAAGAAAAGGTGGTTATAAAATACAATGCTTGTTCACCCTCAGTTGGTTTATCATTCACAACATTGTCAAGACTGATCTCACGCATAGTTACTGTGGAAGACCTACTATTATGTTGTACTACTCCTGCTTGTTATTTAAAAGGGCCCAATAAACACCACTGGTCCTTTTCAATATGACCTCATTGACTACACTATCACATAATACTAATGGATATCCTCTCCTTATGAACATAGATTTAATTAATTCAAGTTCCTTAATAAAATCATCCTCCAAAGTTGTCATTCTCAGCCCTGACCATCTGCCCTTTTATTATTGCCTTTTCTGATGGTCAGGGTGATTACTTGTATAACTCAAATAGGAGTTGGAGAACGTACTTTTTCTATGTATAGTTGATACCAAGGTTAAATCAACTGGATTCAACACCAAGTGTACATCCAAATAATCAATTTCTGTCCTACTCATGTTATGAGTAAACTTGAGGAAACCTACCGATCCATTAATAAAATCAATAAATTCCATGAAATTGTCACTCCCACCTTCCCACAAAATAAACAAATCATCTAGAAAGTGCGTATAGAAAGTTATATTAGTCATGAATTTGCTGGTAAAAAGAAATTCCTGCTCCCAAAACGCCATTACATAATTGGCGTATGCGGGGGCACACGCTGCCCCCATGGCTACTCCAGTTTTTTGCTTGTAATAGACTCCATCAAAATAAATAAAATTGTTGGATAGAACTGTTTCCATAAGTACCACCATCAAATTTATTCTATCCTGGTCAAATAATCCAGTCTTTAACAGTTGCATCTCCAACCATTCGAGTCCTGTTTCTGTAGGAATCACAGAAAACAAATTTACTACATCTATAGTTACCATGATGGTATCCTTCTTAAATTTAACACTATTCAATCTTTCCAAAAAGGACCAGGAATCCTTAGTGATATAACTGAATACCTTTAAACCTTTTTGTAGTTCGGAATCCAAGGGCATATTAATGAGGAGGAGTTTAGGTACCTGATTAATGATCATCCGGTTGCAAGTAGGATATTTGGGGTTCCAAAGATTCATAAGGGATTGAACAATCTGTCATTTAGACCAATAGTTGACGGCAAACGCAGTAAGACTTATTTCATAAGTAAATTCTTGGATTCCGAACTATGGAGCAGGAATTTCTTTTTACCAGCAAATTCATGACTAATATAACTTTCTATACGCGCTTTCTAGATGATTTGTTTATTTTGTGGGAAGGTGGGAGTGACAATTTCATGGAATTTATTGATTTTATTAATGGATCGGTAGGTTTCCTCAAGTTTACTCATAACATGAGTAGGACAGAAATTGATTATTTGGATGTACACTTGGTGTTGAATCCAGTTGATTTAACCTTGGTATCAACTATACATAGAAAAAGTACGTTCTCCAACTCCTATTTGAGTTATACAAGTAATCACCCTGACCATCAGAAAAAGGCAATAATAAAAGGGCAGATGGTCAGGGCTGCGAGAATGACAACTTTGGAGGATGATTTTATTAAGGAACTTGAATTAATTAAATCTATGTTCATAAGGAGAGGATATCCATTAGTATTATGTGATAGTGTAGTCAATGAGGTCATATTGAAAAGGACCAGTGGTGTTTATTGGGCCCTTTTAAATAACAAGCAGGGAGTAGTACAACATAATAGTAGGTCTTCCACAGTAACTATGCGTGAGATCAGTCTTGACAATGTTGTGAATGATAAACCAACTGAGGGTGAACAAGCATTGTATTTTATAACCACCTTTTCTTTTGATGCTCCCTATATTGTCGACATTGTGGTCAGCAATTGGAAAATGCTTAGGATAGATCAAGCAGTTAGTCGCAAGTTAGGGGGAGCACCTAAGTGTGTGTATAGAAAAGGAGTTTCCTTTAAACAACTATTGGAGAAAAGTGATAGTACACAAACACTTAGTGGTAGGAATAAGGGTAACTATAGATGTGGTAGATGTAGTGTATGTCACTTAATCAAAGTTACAGGGGCTCGATTCACATTGGCTGGAATTAATGTTAAAGTAGAAACCCACTTTGATTGTTATTCAACAAATGTGGTTTATGCGGCTACATGTACACAATGTCCTGCTTTTTACATAGGAAAGACTTGCAGGGCATTAAGGGAACGTATCATTGAACATCAGTCAGACATAAGATTAGGGAAGAGGACTAATGCATTGTATAGACACATTGACAGTAATAGTGGGCATGGATTTATGTTTAGTGTCTTACAACAGATAACATTGGATAAATTAGGTAGGAAATTAGATGTACATTTAGATATAGCGGAGATGAGATGGCAATTGTTAACTAATGCACAGGAAGCCCCTGGAATTAATGATTGCATTTCTATAATGCCCATCTTAAAGTTAAAAAGCATATTGGGGTGATTTACCATCTGATTCATTTATTATTTTTCATTTTTCATTTTTTTATTATTTTTTATTTTCTATTTTTATTTTCCATTTCCTATTTTCCTTATTCATTTCTGTCCAGTGGTAACAATGGGTTTTTAACTATAATTATATTCACATTCTACTGACATTTGTATATAATGGTGTTTGTAACATTGTGTGTATAGTATTTTGATCTTGTTTCTTCTGCTGTATGCTGTCTTTTTAAATTTCATTTTGTATTGAAGGGTGTCAACCTTTTCAATGGACTGGTGATGATGTCATTTTAAGGTGTATATAAGGAATTTTATTTTATTCATTAAGTGTTCTGATGAAGTCGGATTAAAGACGAAACCTAGGTAAACTCGTGTGGTCCTGTATTATTCTGGTTGCTTCTTGGAGCTCAAGTGCTGGTTCAATTTTGTTAATGGTAGCAAGTTTGACCAGGGACATGGCAGAAAGATGCCATATTGTGGCATTATCACAAGCATTATCTATGCCAGCAGCCTGCATGCTGAGGATGGAAAGGCTTAGGGAGTATAATGACTGACTGTGGTAGTGGAAAATGAAGATGAGCTTGGAGTTGGTAGCAAGAGGAGGGATATATGCCACAAAGACAGCTGAGCACCAACCTTAGGCTCCATCTTTGTCCAGAAGGAAAGTATTTCTTAGAACTGGGTGGAAGTGTGTATTTCAATTATGTACCTTTAAACTAAGATGAAAGGTGAAGGCAGTCTCACAGAAGCATAAAAGAAGGGTACTAAAGCAATGGAAAAAATGGGGAAAAAGGATACAGAACATAGCAAAGAAGCAAACAAGGATGAGTCTGACCATGGTTGTTTCATAAAAGTACGTAATACAAGGAATCTGATTAGGAAAATGCATAGCTGCAGGCAGTGATGTATGATGTGAGGGTGAACAATGAGGGTATTACAGAAACATGGAAAGGACAAAAGAACTGGGAAATAGAAGTGCCAGTTACAGACAAAGGAGAGAGGGAGAGAGAGATGGAGGAAGAAGTAGAGTGATTAATTTACTTAAAGGAATTAATCAAGTGTGAGGTCAGAGAGAGAGAGAAACACTGACAAGGAAGAAGGACATTAGGTTCCATGAAGGATGCTAGAGACCAGCTGGAGTCAAAACCTAAGGAGAGCACCTTGGAGGTAAAAGGAGAAGACAATGCAGGAAGACAAATGCAGTGCATGGCCTGCAGAGGATGAGGGTTACAGCCATAGCCAGTCTGAATCTGCCAGGACCATACTCAGGGATTCTGAGCCTCATGGTAGAGAGTAAGTGGGAATTAACTAAGGTTCTGGTCCGTGGGAGATTCAAACAATTGGTGCACCACTGTATCAGGAAGGATATAATTCTGGATGTGGTCCTAAACAAGCTGCTGAGTTTCAGGAAAATCACAGTAAAGGGTCCCATGGCCAAAAGTGATCAGGCCACTTTGTACTTCAGTGTGAGGGAAGGATAAGAATACAAAGACAAAGGCCATGTCATCAGACTTTCTAGGACAAGATCACGACAAGATGGGGAAGAGGGGACTGAGAGGAAATTGAGGAAGTAAACAAGCTATGGAATGGGTCAAAGTTGGGGTAGTCAAGACTATGGATTAGGGTTTTGAAGAGGAAGAAAAAACTGCAAGGAGAAAAAGTTCATTTTGGCTACCTAGGAATGGGAAGGAAGCAATTAATGGAACACAGGTGGAGAGATGACAAAGGCTGAATACAAGGAAACAAGCAGAAGGGTGACAAAGAAAGTGAGGGCAGTACAGGTAAAAACTGAAATGGTAGAATGGATCATAAGAGGGAACAAAAGCTTTGTCAGTTATTAAGCAGAACTGAATGAAAGGAGGGCTATACATAGATGGGCTGAACAAAGATGGCAGGTGGAACATGAAAGACTGAGAAAAAAGCAGAAATGTATAATGAATATGTTGCTTCCAAAAGAAAACAAAATGAGTTTGTTATCCTATGAGTGAGGAAGGGCAGAGTATGGAAAGCAATGGACCAACCTTAGGACACAGATGGAATTAACTAAAACAAATTAATGACCATTACAGTTATGCCTGAGGACCGATCGAGAGAAAGCGTCATATGCTGTGAAAGAGACAACAGGAAACTTCGGGAGAATTACAGACATTTTAGCAGGGAGATTTATGGTGAACATTCTGGAGGAAAAGATGGTTGTGTTCCTGGAGGACAACAATTTTGAGAACAGCTAACATGGGATCATGGCGTAACATAGCTGTTGGTCAAACCTAATTAGGTTTAGTGACTGAGTCATATGAGAATCCAGCTGAGGAATATCAATAGATGTAGTCTGTCTGGGGTTCCTGAAGGCCCCCAACACAGTTCTGCACAGGCAGCTTTCTTTGAAAACTGGTAGGCCAGGGAATAGGACAAAGCTGAGGAAGTAGATTTTTGCATTGATGAAGGTTAGAGCACAGAGGGTTATGACAAGAGGAAGAACGTGTGTAATAATGAAAGTGAGTACTGAAAAAAACTGCAGGGGTCTGATCTGGGTTCAGTACTCTTCAATGTGTTCATTTCAAACTTATCTGAGAGAACAGAATGGAGGTTCATTGCTTTCATAGATGACAAAAAATGCAGGTGCATAAAGGATGGGAAGAGGAACCTAAGGAAGGATTCGGAAAGGCCAAGGTAGCAGAAAGGCAGCAGTTGAGGGCCAATTCTGACAAATACAAAGCCCTGCACCTACATGACAACAAGCTGGCAGGAGTGGAACCAATCACAGTGGAGCAGAACCAATCACAATGGAGCAGGATATACAGCTCTAGGAATGTTGATTACCTCTGGACTGGACCACCAGGAACATAGTGAGGGAGCAGTGATAGCAGCAAACAGAATATGGGAAGGGGGGACATCTTCAAGGGATAGACTCCAGAAGCAAAAAGATAATGCTACAGCTGTACTGGGGTATATAGTCATGTGTGCAGTTCTGGGGTATATATAATGAAAGCACCATCAGGTTGCTGGAATGATTCCAGAGGAAACTCATCACAAGGGTATGTGGGATAGATGTTAAAAAGGAAATCACCATGGATTAATGAAGCTGAAGCACTTCTTGCTATTGATTACAACAGGTGGGTGGGGGCATGATAGGTTTACATAGTAGGATATCAAGGAGATGTGAAGACAGCATCCTAAACAGAAAAGACAAAGTGTGGAAAAAGGGCTTAGGTGTACACTGTAGGGATCAATCACTCCTTGGATTTGTGGAAGAATTTTTTAAGTAGGTTGTGGATCCATAGAATGGATGATGTAGAAGACCTACATAGAGGCATTCAGGAGTGCCTAGGATCAAAAGCATGTGGGGGAAGATAAGGAGAGAGGAGATGCAGAATGTTAAATACACTTAATGAGCTGATTAGACAGTCTTTCTGTCTCCTTCTGCACCCACAAAAATGCAGTTTACCTGGTTAGCTCTTCTTCATTTGGGGTTGGGAGGGTGGCCTAATGTTTAAGGTGTTTGCCTTACAAACACAAGGTGCAGGGTTTGAGTCTCACAAGGGATAATTGGCTAGTCTTAAAATGGCTTGCAAGGGCAGTTAGCTTAGTACTAGTCTATGAACCTATTTGTGATTCTGACTGCACTCCTGTATCCTCCTTCTTGTCTTGCTTTTTCTTTGTTTCATTATACGTCATTAATGCTTTATTGTTCTCTCTAACATTTGGTGCAGCCTCAAAAGCCATGCAATAAATGCTCCTTCCTTTTATTTCCATTTGAAAACAAAGACATAGTGTTTTTCTGATGCAGATAACCCTGTGCTAATTTATATATTTTTTTTGTACCACAGTGTTCATCTTTGTGCTAGAAGCACACAGCTGACGTAAAGTACTGTGCACTGCTGACATATGCCAGAAGTTTTTGACCACTCATTATTACATACCTCACCCATGCCTTCTACATCAGTGCTCTTTATCTGTTTGAAAGCAAATGCTGGTACTTTTTGCAGATAGATGAAGTGGGAGCAGTGTGCAATTCAGTCCAGTATAGCTTTTCACTGAGAACGGAGCTAGGAATCGGTGCTCAGAGACATAAAAAATGCTATGTCTGTAATGCTCAAAACTAATACTTTGCTGCACTTTATTTTAATAATTAACATGTTTTTGGTGGAAATAATACAAGTTGCAATTCAGTGTCCAAGATTTCTGAGGGCAACCAGACTAATGCAGTTACACCGGATGGGAAATTTGAAAATATTAACTATTGCAAAAC
This sequence comes from Protopterus annectens, assembly GCF_019279795.1. NCBI lineage: Eukaryota > Metazoa > Chordata > Ceratodontiformes > Protopteridae > Protopterus > Protopterus annectens. The sequence continues at coordinate 146,172,606 of NC_056737.1, forward strand.
TGTAGCGGTCCTGAATGTGTTTATTACATTTTGATGACTGTAGGGTTTTAATTCCCTGGAAAAACATAAATAAGAGAAAGACAAATAATAAGTTTGGTATTCTTTAAAAATGTATTCAAAGGCTGCAAGCTACTTAATCATAACTTGAGAGAAAAATAAGTTATGTACTCACCATAACGTTCCATGTTGGTAGTCCATCTCACCCTTCATTTTTATGTATGGGTTCAGAGCCGATCCTCAGCTCCGACTCGGCCGATTTATAAGCTCGAGGAGTTTTGGTTGGCTCGTGGCTAAGCAGGTATCCCATAGTGCACCAGTACAAACCCCAGATCTTGTTTGCTGCTCACTAGAAGAAATAACCATAACAGACAAACCAATACTAAAGGGTCTCCAACCAAAGATAACCAAAATATTAATATCTCCAGATTCTTCCCGGATGGGGGCAGGAGGGCGGGTTGGTAAAAATGAAGGGTGAGATGGACTACGAACATGGAACGTTATGGTGAGTACATAACTTCTTTATGTTAGGTAGTCCAATCTCACCTTCATTTTCACGTATGGGACAGCGTCCCTAGCGCCTTATTCTTGGGTGGCTCACTGGAAAATACTCCTGAGTACCGTGGAGCCAAAAGATGCTCTATCCCTGGAAGCTAAATCCAATTTTTAATGTGTAATAAAAGTGTGGGGGGTAGCCCACATAGCTCCTGCACAAATATTATCAAGTAGGACCCTGGCTTGAAAGGCTGCAGAGGTAGACAGGGACCTGGTAGAATGAGCCATGATCTTGAAGGGTAAAGGTCTGCCCTCTGAATTTTAGACAAAGGCTATGCAACTGGAAATCCAATTAGATAGTGTCACTTTAGAAACTGGTAAACCCAATCTGGATTCAAAAAAGGAAATGAATAGTTTATCTGATTTCCTAAACTCCTTGGTCCGAAGCAAATAAAAAGTAGCTGCATTACAGTGATTAGGAAGGAAAACTGGGAGTTCTATGGATTGATTTAAGGTGGCGTGAGAACAAACTTTGGGGACAAAGGAGGGGTTAGTACGCAGGGAGACCCTGTCTTTATGAAGGATCAAATAAGGTGGTTTAACAGATAAGGCTTGTAACTACCTGTCTAGCTGATGTGATAGCCACCAAAAACAAAGTCTTCCAAGACAAAAATTTCAATGAGTATGAGTGAGGAGGTTCAAACGGGGAAGATGTCAGTTTGGACAACACAAAATTTAAATCCCAAGAAGCCACAGGTTCTTGGAGAGGAGGCCTCAACAGAGTGGCTTCTTTCAAAAAGGTCTTGCATAGCTTATGAGACATTAAATTGGTGTCTGGAAATCCTAAATGGAAATGAGAAATAGCTGCCAACTCAACTCTGATAGTGGCAGTGGCAGATCCTTGCTGAAAAGCTCGGGAGAAATTCCAAAATGACAGGGACAGAAGCAGTATAGGGATCTACATTCATTTTCTGTGCCCAAATAGAAAATCTTTTCCATTTACTGCCATATAATCTCCTAGTTGAAGGTTTATGGGAGGACATAAGGATATGTGACACTAAGGAAGATACATCATGAAGCCTGACTGGGAATGGAAGTTGAGCAGCCACACTGTCAATCTGAGGGTGTGGATTAAGGGATGTAGCGAACCTGACATGTGAGTCAACAGATCTGGACCTGGGTCCGGAATCCAAGGATTGTCCAGGAGAAGAGGCTCGAGGAAGGGGAACCAAACTTGATGAGGCCAGTAAGGAGCAATGAGGATTAACTTGCATCCCAGCCATCTGGCTTTCTGAATCACTTTGGAAATGAGAGGAAATAAACGAAAAGCATACAGAAGACCCAGGGGCCAGTCGTGAGCTACAGCATCTTTGTGTGTCTCCCCCAGAGGGGGAATGAGGGAAAAATAGCTGCTGCATTTGGCATTGACTGGACTGGAAAAATGGTTGCAGCAAGGCTGTCCCCATTTGTGGAAAATCTGTTCCGCTGTTTCGTGTTTCAGTGACCACTCATGAGGCAGTAGGATCACCCGGCTGAGCTTGTCAGCTATCATGTTGGTCATCCCTGGAATGTGCATTGCTACCAGAAAGCACTGGGAAAAAATCGCCCATTCCTAAACTCGCATGGCCTCTTGACAGAGTGGGTAAGATCTGGTACCGCCCTGTTTGTTGATATACCAAACTACCAACATGTTGTCTGTTTGTATCGCAATAGTCCCTAGAGGAAGAAGGTCTTGAAGTGCTTGCAACACCAGGAGCACCACCCTCATCTCCAGAACATTGATATGCAGGTAAGCCTCATGTTCTTGCCATGTGCCTTGGACAGTCCTGCCGAGATAATGCCCCCCCACCCAATCTGGGAGGCATCCATGGTCACAATGGCAATGGGTTAGACAGGAACAAAGGGGGTGCCCGTCATCAACTGGTTGGGTGCTATCCACCAAAGGAGGTCCTCCTTGCATGATTCCATCAGCAGACTAGGGTGATTCAGTGGAAGATATTGGAAGGACCACTGGGAAAACAGAAACCACTGGAGAACTCTCATGTGCAACCTGGCTAATGGTAATAATAGGATGGTGGATGCCATAGTCCCGAGGAGTTGAAGAACCCACTTTGCTTTGACCTTCTGCAATGGGAGAAAATGTTGAATTTGAAAGATTACATTTTTTGCCCTTTCGGCGGGAAGACGAGCTGTCATGTTCACTGTGTCTACCTCTGCGCCTATAAAAATCACAGATTGAAAGGGCAATAATGCAGATTTTTCCCAATTTATGGAGATCCCTAATTGAGCACAAAGTTGAATAGTGGTGTCCCTGTTTTGAAGAAGTAGATGCCTGGTGGGGGCAGTCAGGAGCCAGTCGTCCAAGACAGAAACATCTGGAATCTCTGACATCTCAGGTGAGCTGTCACTACTGCCATGCATTTGGTGAATACCCTGGGGACTGTGGTGAGACCAAAGGGCAGAGCACGAAACTGATAGTGACTGGCTCCCAGCCAGAAGTGTAGATGGCTCCTGGATGCCTTGTCCATTTTTATATTGTAGTAGGCATCCTAGAGATCTATTGAGCACATCCAACAGTCTTTCTCTAACAAAGGGAGTATGAACTGCAGTGTTACCATCCAAAACTTGTCCTTCCTCACGGATTTGTTTAATCTGCTAAGGTTCAATATTGGCCTCCAGTCTCCTGTTCATTTTGGTACTGAAAAGAACCTGGACTAAGTTCTGGATCCTATCTGGTCTGCTGGGATGGATTGGATGACTCTTTTTAAGAGTAACTTGTTGATCTCCACAGTTGCCTGATCTCTGAGATTGGGTGTTACATCTGGGATCTTCTTGGGAACAAATGGTGGAAGGGAAAAGGGTATGATATAGCCTCTGGTAACAACTTTTTGTACCCACTTGTCTTGGGTTATACTTACCCAGGCTTCTGGATACAAAGAAATGCGACCCCCGACTGACCCCAGAGAAACACAGTCAGGCCCCATATCAGGAATGCTGTTAAGGCCGTCCCCAAAATGAATCACGACCTTCTTAGTATTGCGGACTGCCCCTGCCTCTAGGGTGACGTCTCCCATTTCCTCCTCCTCCTCTACCTCTGAAGGAGGGTTCTCTCTGTGTGTCCAGAAAGACCCTCTGGGACTTCTTGAACCAAATTTTACCACCCCTTTGACCTTTAGGGTATGGTCTAGAGGGAACAGTAAAATGTACTCCCACGGCAGAGAGTGTCTTTCCTTCTTGCTCACACTGAGTGAGTGTGTCCTTCACCTTAGATCCAAACAATGAGGAACCATCAAATGTGGCGTTGGTGAAAGTGTACTTGAATGGTTCCGCAAAATTACACAAGCGCATCCAGGAGTGACACCTTAGGGCAACTCCTGAACCCGCTGCTCTACTCACTCCATCAGCCACATAAGAAATAAGCCACATGGAGGAGTTAACTATAGAATTTAAGGTGGACAACTGAGCAGAAATCTTGTCAGGGACTCCCTCAGTATATGTACCTTGTATAGAATCTCCCAACTCCTTGAAGAGATCCCTCTGCAATCTCATGAAGTGAGTGAGATAGTTCAACAATCGAAGAGTAAAAGCTGCTGAACTGGAGACACACTTCCTATACCTGTCCATCTGTCGAGACTCCTTATTCAGCGGATGGACAGAGGAAAAAGTCTCAGCAAGCTCCTTCTTAGTGGCCGCCGCCACCACCATGGCATATAAGGGGACAACTTTGGACAAAAATTCTTTATCTGGAGGGGCAGAAAGAAACTTGTTGGGTCTCCTAGGGGTTGGCTCCATGGCATCGAGAGTATCCCACACCTTTCGACTAACTAAATCTATCAGATCGTCAAAAGGTGGAGACACCCAAGAGGCAGAAGGTTGAGACCCGAAAGCCTTCAGATACACCAACTCCTCATCAGAAGAGTTAACAGTGGGCCAGCCACACCTCTGCTTAAGGATCTCCAGGATGTCCAAGAAGGAGACATTATCAGAGGATGACTTGGGGGACCCTTCTGACTCCTCGAGGTCAGTGTCAGATGTCAAAGGTTCATCCTGTGAGTCAACATGCTTCCTCTTGCATGTCTTCTTCCTGGGGGGCTCCTCAGAAGGGCATTCTGGGGAGGTCAAGGAAGAGTGGGAGCCACCAGCCGGTGGCTCCTGAGGCTGAGGGTCTCTGCTGTCACCGAAGAGAGTAGGGGCTGAGACCAAAGTGGGTGCTCTAGGGTGGAGAGTGCTGGTACCCTTGTTGGCAACTGGTGACTTGGACAGCACGCTCCTCATCATTTCGAATACCGACCACTCCAGCTCCAAAGACCTCTCCCTCTCCAAAGAGACTGAGGATGCCATCAGCACCAGAGCTATCGGCTCCGAGACAGACACAGGGTCCGAACTCACCCTAGCGGAAGCACCGAGAGGGAGACTCGGAACCAAAGAAGACCGATTCCAACCTTCCCTGTCATTGCCGACCGGACAGCTTCGGCCCCTAGACACAACGGACAACACCAAAAGTGTTGGAGTGGAGCTCGCCTCCAAAGCAACTGTAAGTGGAGCTGGAGCCGAGGGTTCCACCAATGACACCAAGCCCTCCAACTCCGACAAACCAGTTTGGCACAGAGGAGGAATAGCAATTGAGGGTATAATAGGTTCCACAGGCTCCAGAACCGACTGGGTTGGAGCCAACAACAATTTAGATTGAGCAAATGACTTCAGCAGTCTCAGGACCACCCTCTCCACATCTTCTTTCGAAAGGCTCCTGGAAGACCTGGAGGACATAGTCAGGGATCTTGATCTTGGAGGAATAGCAGGTTCTATAAATTCAGTGTTCGGCTCCGACAAACTAGGATCTGACCCTGTCACCACAATGTTGCTCTCTGTCGGCTCTGAAGGCAGTGGAGCCAATGAGGCCAATTTTGCCACTTTAGTAGGTGGCTCCCAGACACCAGCCAGTGCCGGAGAAGGTCTTTTTGAAGACTTAGGCTTAGCAGATTTAGTGGATTTGGAAGAAGAGGAAGAGCTAGACAAGGCTTCCTCAAAGGCAGGCTTTATAAGACCCTTTAGAATTAGCTTGTTCCTCCTCTCCTGTAACACTGTAGGGGAGTAGGCGTGACAAAACAAGCAAGTCTCTTGCAAATGGATGGCCCCTAAGCAATAGACACATAGACCATGACCATCCGTCAATGACATTTTTTGGTAGCACTTCATGCATTTCTTGAAGCCCGATGGCTTGTGCTCCTTAACCTCTTTAGACATACACACAGACGAAAGGAGAAGAGGAGAGAAGTAAAAGGGAGGACTAGGTCTTCTAACTTAAATGGGCCTAGCCCTGAAGGAGGAAGAAACACCACAAGGACTAGGTCCTCTAACTAAAACGGCCTAGTCCAGAAAGGAAAGAGACAGCTAGGTCTTCTAACTTAAACAGACCAGCAAAAATTCACACACACAGAAAACCCTTTCACACAGAAAACCCTGAATCTGTTAATAATTAACAGTGGAAGCTGAAACTGAAGTTTTGAACAATGAACTCCACCACCGTAAGAATCAACACCAGTTAATAACCGCCAAAAACCAAACTGTTCTACAAAACTGTAGACTGGAAAAAAAAACGCTAGCGTTATCAAGCTATCCGCACTAACAATAAGTATAAAACTGGTACACAGGATACCACAAAGCACATTAACAGACCCAAGCCAACACTTGCACCAAACGGTGCAAAGGAGCTGATTACCTAAGAATTAGTAACCTACACTAACAAATACTAATGCAACAACAATTGTACTACACTAATATAACTTTGAACAAGATTTTAAACAATGTAAACAAGAAAAAAGTTAACACTTAACCAAAGCCAAGAGAAGCACAACTGAACTTGTCGATGCGGCAAACGAGATCTGGGGTTTGTACTAGTGCACTATGGGATACCTACTTAGCCACGAGACAACCAGAAGTCTTCGAGCTTATAAATCAGCAGAGTCGGAGCTGAGGATCAGCTCTGAACCCATACGTAAAAATGAAGGTGAAATTGGACTACACAACATCATACAGTTGTATGAAAGTATTAATTATATTGGTAGATCTTTGGGCTTAAGTATACCAGTGTTAGTCATTCATTTAGCCTGTTCTATAAGGTTGAATTCTGTCAGGAAGGATATAACCAGATGGAAAATCAGCATGATGTGTGTCATTTAAAATTTTCATTGCAGAAAATTATAGCTAACAGCTAAATGTTGTAGTATAATGATAGGCAGTTTATGGGAAACAGAGCATAAAGAAGAGCATTCAAAGTTGATTACAAATCCTACTGCAGGAGTCCATCCATCTGAATTCTACTGTTATACTGGGCACACAATGGCATAATCATATATTGGTAAGAGTCTTTACTTTGGTAAGGCTCTATAACCAACAGAAAGAACTCCATGCAGCTCTGCATGACTAATCTATTGTGGTGGTCAGCTAATCTATTGTAGTAGGCATCCTAGAAATCTATTGAGCACATCCAATAGTCTTTCTCTAACAAAGGGAGTATCAACTGCAGTGTTACCATCCAAAACTTGTCCTTCCTCACGGATTTGTTTAATCTGCTAAGGTTCAATATTGGCCTCCAGTCTCCTGTTCATTTTGGTACTGAAAAGAACCTGGACTAAGTTCTGGATCCTATCTGGTCTGCTGGGATGGATTGGATGACTCTTTTTAAGAGTAACTTGTTGATCTCCACAGTTGCCTGATCTCTGAGATTGGGTGTTACATCTGGGATCTTCTTGGGAACAAATGGTGGAAGGGTGATTTCCTTTAATACTGACCAACCAAAGCCTGCCCTGGTTTAGAATGGCCTTATAGTTTCTTGTGTGTGATACATGTAGTTTTTTAATATAATTGCATCACAGAAAGCAGTCAGACTGGCAATCTAGTTATTGGCTTAGGTGATCCATCCAATGTAAAAGACTCATCCATTACATATAGACTAATTGGTTCCTCTAAACCTAAAGTATGATAGCTTAAGTCACCTCAAGCTGGACTTTGTACATTCCACCCTCAGGAAAGCCCAGACCTAGGACTCACCCATTTACTACTGTGGTAGCCTTTATTCCCATGAACAGAAACATCACCCAAACTCTGATTACAGTTCTGAAAGTTTTCCTATTTCCTTCACACTATCTTTGGGTTAATACTTAGAGGTTAACTTTATGACCGTGTCATTTATAGACCGAAACAATTTATATATAACTTATTTGCATATTGTCTGTACTGTGCATATCACAGGTTGACCCTACTACAGCGCATCATGCATAGTTTTAATTATCCCACAGACATTATTTTGTGCATGTTTCATTATCCATTTTAAGAATAGCATTTTCCTAAGTATGCAAGAACTACTTCTGTTCCTGCTCTTTGACTTTGGTCTTCAGATCTTGAATCATCTGCATTTCTTTCATTTGCAAGTGGATCATTTTCAATTTCTTGTGAGCCTTCATGATCACCTCCACTGAAGCTTTAGATATTAAAAACTCCTGTTGTAGTTGACTCGGAACACTGGCTCTTTCCTTATTAATTAATTTACTGTCCCAGTAAATGGTGCAACAGAAAAAGTTCATTCTTAAGGGTGCTCACTCGGTTTAATAAATGGGCAAACTGTATAAAAGCACACCATTTTGTTTACCTCAGGGGCACTTTCAGTAATATATTTTTGGAATAAATTATGCAGCATGTTTTCAGTATTACTGTAACTTCTAAAGGTATTAAACATGCCCTCCACTCAGAACTGACATTTAGTAAACAGAGTTACACATCATTTCTTAACTGCACTGAAAAGGGACACAGCATTATTAATTCAGGTTTCAGAAATATAAATATAGTTGTTTAGATACAAAGTTTTACTAGCAGCCTTCTGAGATATTGTAAACGTTACTATGTATCTGCTGGGTGAACCGTCAATAGTCTGACCATTTGCAGGCTGTGCCATACCTTGAGAAACATCCATAGTTACTACCACTGTCTGACCACGTTTTAGCAGTGGACGATGTCTGGCATAAGTTATTTAATGACTTTTATGTGACAGGGCTCTGAAATGACCAAAGTATGTTACTTGCGTTGCTCATTTTTTATTTACATAATTTCTTCTTTACAGAAAAATTGGTCCTTGTCTATTGCTGTTGCATCAATACATGTTTTCATTGTATTTATCTCCTTCTAGTCTTTCTTCCTGACATCTTTGTCTGCTGTTATTCTGGGATCAACTACGCAAGGTGTTTTGTTGCAGGTGTGTTTAAGCAACTAGCTTGTTTTTGTAGTTCCATCAGCTGGATGTAGTCATTTTCTGTAGATCCCTAGTATTCTGTTCACCATTGTTTCGAGTGGATGCCTTTTGTCTTTGCAGTTCATAGTGGCTTAGTGATGTTTGCATAGAATGTTCCATTAACTGATTGGCTTATGCCCATAACAGCATTCCTTTTCTGTGAGTTATACCTTAGCACTCACAGAACTCATTGATCTGATTGATAGCTAGTGAAGCATGAGGCATTGTCAATTCATATTATTTCTGCCATGCAAAATGTTGCAAACAGCTTATCGATTAGTATGAGTGAATATAAGGATATACAAAACACTCTACAATAGACAGTCTTAAACGATCTTCTATGACTAATAACAAATACTGTCTATTGTATCTAACCCCATAAAAGTCAGTGCTCAAACTAGCAAGCATTTCTTTTTATGAGTTATAACACTTGAAATAGAACAGTGATGTCATCTGTATGTTTGGCAAAGGAAGCAATCTTTTAGCATTTTGTCTTTAACTTCATCTATAATGAGAACCATATTTTTCCGCCAGTAAAATGGTCTTCATTATCCCCAAGTTTCATTTGTGCGCACATTGATCACTTCTTGTGGAGTTTTTTTTTTTTTTGCATCATCAGTCTTTTACCCTTCAAAAGACAATTTCTACTTTCAACTACAGTTACCTCACCATTGAAGTTTTCATAACTTATCAGTATCTCTGTATTTGATAAATCACTGTTTTATGTCAAATGTCGATATTACAGTAGTCTTTCAATTTTTGCAAAATGGCATTTTTGTCTGCCTCAGTCTGTATTTTTCTTATTGTCAACATTCTAGGAATGTAGAGTTGTATAAGTAAACTTACCATAACAGTAGATGCTCAAATGATCACTGCTGCACTAGCTTCACGGCACCTTCCAAGCACACAAACCATCAGTCAGCTTGACCTGAGCTGAGTAAAAAGACAGGTTTGGGTACCAAACCCATCAGAGCGTTCATGCCGATAGGGAGAACCATGAAAGGAAAAAGCTAGGAACAATAAAAAATAAATGTTCACACTCTAGCATAAAAACCACACCAGAAAACAAGAGAGATGGAAGGGAGTGGCTACTGCAGTAGTGATCATTTGAACATTCACTGTTATGGTAAGCTTAGTTACACAACTGTGCTATATTCATCATATTGATCATTGCTACATTAGCCTCAGCTAATTACCCTAGCGTACTACATTAGAAAGGTGGAAGAGGAAGGGTCTGGGAGCCCCTAGAGAATGGCCCTTGCAAAGCCTGAGCTAAACCTAGAGACGGAATTAAGTTAACAGTGTTTTGTAAAAGTATGTACAGAGGGTCAAATAACAGCTCCTGGAATGCTTCTAGAAGCCAGAAGCCAGTCCTTTCCAAAAATCCATAGATGAAGCTAAGGCCCTGGTAGAGTTGGCCTTGAACCTCCCTGGAATAGTTTTGTTGTGATGAGTACAGCAAATGGTAATAGCCTTAGACAACCCTTTGGAAATGGTCAGCTTTGACCCAGGTTGCCCCTTCTGCTGACCTTCACAATAACTGAACATCTCATCCAGTAATCTAAAAGATTTACATCTGTCCAGACAGTACCCAAGGTGTCTGTGGATATCCAAGGTATGGAATATCCTTTCTCATTTTAGGTTTAAGAGAGAAAATGGAGAGATGGATAGTTTGGCTTAATGTAAACTCTAATACCACTTTAGGCATAAAAGAAGGATTAGTTCTCAAAGAAACTCTGTCTCTGTGGAAAATTAGATAGGGTTGGCTCACCATAAGAGCTTGTAAGTCAGATATCCTTATTGCAGAGGTCAGAGTGATCAGTAAAACTTTCTTCTGTGTTAGGAACCTCAAGTCAGCCAGGATAGCTGGTTCAAGTAGAGCAAGTGTTAGCTTCTCTAACACAAAATTAAGATCCTAAGCATGGACCACTGCTTTTCTTGGTGGCTTCTTATGCAAAACTCCTTTCAAAAACATTTTGCTGAAATGAACTTTGATGGAGGAGTAAGAAAGGCCATAGAACAGTAACTCACACAAGTATTGTAAAATCAGATAACAACTAGCTCTGAAAGGGTGCTGGTTATGTCACTGACACCAACTAAAAAACTTTTCCATGTACTAATATATGATTTTCTAGTAGCAGGTTTTCTTACCCCCATTAGTACCTGCTGGACATTCTCAATAAACAGGTGCCCAAAGAGAATTAAGACCCTATCATCCAGGCAGTCAGCGGAAGTTGATTGGGATTGGACTGTATCAGCTACCCCTGTTCTTGTGTGAGTAGATCCAGTCTGTGAGGAAGCTTGCAGTAATTGCCCTTGTCCATTTCCAAAAGTAGCAAAAACGACAGTTTCCTGGGCTAGAAGAGAGTTATCACAATAATCTTGTGGGACTCCTTCTCTATCTTCAGAAGCATCCTAGATATCAGTAGAAAGGGTAGAAAGGCATACAGGAACATTCTTGTGCAAGGGAAAGAAAAGAGAAGAAAAGAAGAGAAAAGAAAAGAAAATAGAAGAAAAGAAAAAAAGAAAAGAAAAGAAAACAGAAAAAAGAAAAGAGAAGAAAAGAAAAGAGAAGAGAAGAAAAGAAAAGTAAAGAAAAGAGAAGAAAAGAAAAGAAGAAAAGAAAAGAAAAGAAAAGAGAAGAAAATAAAAGAAAAGAAAAGAGAAGAAAAGGAAAGAAAAGAAAAGAGAAGAAAATAAAAGAAAAGAAAAGAAAAGAGAGGAAAAGAAAAGAAGAAAAGAAAAGAAAAAAAGAGAAGAGAAGAGAAGAAAAGAGAAGAGATGAGAAGAAAAGAAAAGAAAAGAGAAGAAAAGACAAGAAAAGTAAAGAAAAGAGAAGAGAAGAAAAGAAAAGAAAAGAGAAGAAAATAAAAGAAAAGAGAAGAAAATAAAAGAAAAGAAAAGAAAAGAAGAAAAGAAAAGAGAAGAAAAGAAAAGAAAAGAGAAGAGAAGAGAAGAGAAGAAAAGGAAAGAAAAGAAAAGAGAAGAGAAGAAAAAGCATCTGTCTTCCAGGATTTCTTGCAAGGAGTCCTAGAGCTGAATCTTGCCAGTTGAGAAAGGAGGCAAACAGGTCTTCTTGAGGAACATGACACAGATGGAACAAATCTTGGAAGACTCCCAATCTATTTTTATTCATGATGGTCTTCCTAGTCCTGCTCAGCTTCTCTGCCACACAGTTTTGCTCTGATAGAACACATGATGTGTGTAAAGTGACATTGTGCTGTGAAGCTATATATCCCAAGCTAACATGGCTAGTCTGCAAAGCAGTACAACCCGGTTTACTCTTCCTTATTGATGTACCATATTTCTGTTGTATTGCCTGTAACAACTTGAAAAGGTTCTGGATACAAAATGTGATTCAGAAAGATTTGATTTGTACCGTTTGGTATTTACCTCACAAGACATCTGCAACAGCTGGAAAGGCCACAGAAATACCTCACTAAAAGAATCACAGGCCTAAAGCAGATGCCATATGCTGACCGTCTAAAAAAACTCCAGCTATAATCTGTGGCATATCGTCTACTCAGAGGCGATCTCTGCTTAACATACAAGGCCATGTCAAACCCTGAGCTGTTGGACATGCTCCACTTAAAGAAATCCCAATCCCTCAGAGCCACACACTCCAGGGATCTAAACCTTGTCATCACAATGAACAAAATATGCTGGAGGAATAGGTTTCTGACCCAGAGACTCCCCATACTCTGGGTTAGACTGCCCATACATGTCAAGCAGAGCGCCTCCTTGGCCCTCTTCAAAAGGAACCTTGACAATTGGATGGGAGATAGGAAATTCACCCCGGGGATCATGTCAGTCGCCCTGCTAGACAGGGGTCCAGAGAAGTAAATATTGTGGGAAAAAATATCCAGGGAATTGTTATGGCTAGGCTTGTATAGGCTCTAGGGCCAATAGCCTAGCACCAACCTATGAACCTATGAACCTATGAATGTTCTGATCAGGGCAAGCATCTCTTTTATATTTATGTGCTTGCATCTGTTCTTGGTATCCCATGCATCTTTGCATTTTTATCCCTCATGAAGCTGTTCCCCAAGCAAAGTCTGAGGTGTCTGTGGTGACTGACTGTCTTGGAACAGGAAGGGAGAAGAAGAGACCTGGATTATAGGATATTTGCCATCTCCACCAAGTGATTTCTCTTCTGACAAACTCCAGCTCTGGGATTTGAAAAGACAAAGGACGTTGGTGCTGGAACTAAAGAAACTTCACATACCATTGTATCTTTCTCATGTGAAGTCTTGCTATGGGTATAATAATCATCGTAGATGACATGAGCCCCAAAGCCTGAGATAAACCCTCACAGTGACTAAAGTGTGAGTTGAAAGACTTAGAAATAGAACTAGATAAAGATCTATTCTTCCTGTGAAAGAAAAGGTCTTTGAACTGAGGAGTATAGCTGACACCTCAAGCACACATTCCTGTGTGATGGAGCCAAAAATGACTTTTGAATGTTCTCTTTGAATCCCAGCTTGTGTAAGAGATTTCTCACCTAAGTGAGAGATTCCTGACACTTTGAAAAAGACTTTGCAAATATAAGCAATTCATTTAAATATGGAAAAATGTGGAAACCCTGTAGTTCTCAATGAGCTATAATTGGAGCTAGATACATTGTGAACACTCTTAGTGCAGTAGATAGTCTAAAGGGTAAGGCAGGGAACTTATATTTTGATCCACACCCAAAATATTAAGAAATGCCTGAAGTCTGGATGAATACAGATGTGATGATAAGCATCTTTTAAATCTAGTCATAAAAGGAAACTTGAGTGAGGAAGAATAGATAAAAGGTCGGAAAGTGACATCATTCTGAATGTGGGCACTATCGCAAACAGGTTTAGGAAAGAAAGATCCAGAAATGGTCTCCAGACACTTTCTTTCTTTGGCACTAATAACATCCTTGAATGAAAACCTTCCCCACCAAGGAAGGACAAACTGGTTCTGTCACTACCTGGGACAGCATGTGATGAAGGACAGCTGGAAATAAAAGATTCTGGTCTGATTTGGTAGATCAGGAAATACCACCTGGAAAGGAGGTATTTCCTCCCTCTGCCATTTGTAACATTGATGAATGATTTTCAGGACCCATTTGTCTGAAACTATGGGTTGCCAAAGAGAAAAGTGGATTTTCAGACTTTCTGGAAGGGAAATGGGGCTGCCCAGTGGGTAAGGTCCCTTAAACACTCATTCTGACTTATTGGACTTATCCTTGTTTTTGGGAGGTTCCATAAATCTTTTTGGAAGCACCTTGCCATTTCTTATTAAACATCTGTTCATCTGAATTTTGTTGAGACTGTTTATTTAGTTTTTTTGCCAACACTGGATGAGGGGTTAGAGAATCTCTTTTAAAATTTGGAAAAGGAGGACTGAAAAATCTTAGAAATTACCTGAATCAACTTACCTTTTCATCACTCTTTTCAATCACCTCTGCAGCAGAGCAGTCTAAAACTAAATCTCTATCCAAAGGAAAATTTAAAATCTCGTTTTTAACACCATATGGGAGGTTCTGAGAATGCAGCCTGGCAAACCTCCTAAAAGCAGTAGCAGTGGCCATGGCCTTTGAAGAAGTATCAACTGAGTCATACACACACTGTAAACAATGAGTTGTAACTTGTACAACTGAATACATTAAATTATTTAAAGCAGATTTTTACTCACAAGAAGAAACTGCAGACAAAACATTCCTCATACTTTCATCATCAGTCAGAACTAACTTTAACATACGAGCTTGACAATTCAAAATTCTAAAAATCGAAGTTGCAGCAGCATACAAATTTTTTCCCGTACTTATCATTCATTGTTTCAGCCTTATCAGAAAGAGTAGGATTGGAATTAATTAAATGCTTAGCGGCAGTAGGATTAACTAAAGCTATAGGTTTTGGGACAGGTTTGGAAAGAGTGTCTAAAAACTTTATACATCCTATCCACCTTTTTAGGGGCAGCTGGCTGACTAATGGGAAAATGGCAGGCAGTAACACACATGCATCCACCAAAGCTGACAGAACTGAAAGAATAGATGAAGGTTCAAAAATTACTTCTGTAATAGGTCATAGTATTTTCTGAGAGACTGAGAAACCTCGGAGTTCCCCCACTGAAAACACTGGCACATTCTATAAATAGTCTTAGAGAAAGAGAAACCCCAATTAGAAACTGAGCTCTCTGAGTCTGAATCAGAAATGTGTTGAGAAAGACCTGAGTTAAACCCTGAGCCAGACCCAGTAAACTACTTTTGTCTAAGGAAATTATTTTGGAGGAATAGGTACATTAGTTTTCTGTTTGACAGGACAAATGCGGCCAACAGTGTTATTAATGGCAGGAGCAGCTTCCGCAGGGATGGGCATGACATTCTGCCAAAACATGGAAGCCTTTCTTGTTCCCTCTCTCAGGAGCAACAAGAGTGGCTCTCTTTTGCAAAACTGATGTCACCCCAACAGGCAGGGAAGACATGGCAAACCACAGTCCATAGCAGCTGCAGGTGCTACACCACAGGGATCAGGGGAAAAAGATGAGTGGTACAACAAATGGCCAGAGCAGTCACCCGCCTACAGCTGGGCTAATCGCTAGGGTTACAAAGGCTGTTTGCTTTCATTCTTTTCTTTTTGTAGCTGGAAGAATGACCGACCATGGGACCAGCAGTTTGTTCCATGGTCGAGCCGAAAATGGTGTCTCCTTTCCAAGGAAAACAAGCAGTAAAATCCAGTAAAATTTAAAAGTCTTTAAACATCATGTTTTTCACATAAAAATACAGTAAAAAGTAAATGATCCCAAGGCACTGCTGAAAAGAGACCACTTGTCTAGTGGGACTAAGCCAGTCAACAAAGTATAAAAAAAAAAAACAAAAACAAAAAAAAGAAGATCTATAATTAGCCACAACCAAAAGATATCTTACCATCCCAGAAAGCAAAATAATCACAATTTCTGTACAGAAAAAATGGTTTTCAATTTTTTAAACAACTTATAAACTGATAGTAAAGAAGACCGTTCTCATTTTAAAGTACAAAACAGTCTCATGACAATCTGTTAAAACACAGACTCTTAGCTTTAAAATATCTTTCGTAAAGATAAAAGTATTACTAAACAAACATTTTTTAAATGTAAGTTTTTCCTCAAATGGACCTTATCTGACTAGCAAAGGAAGAGCACAAGCCTGCTGTGTCGATCCTTGAAAGTCTCAGAGGAGCATACTCTTCAGCAGCAGGAAAGTTCTGAAGGGCATGGTGACAAACCTGCCTTTTTAGTCAGCTCAGCTCAAGCTGACTTGTGGTTTGAGCTCATGGAAGGTACCCTGAAGCTTTGGAAGCTGGCTGGCTGTTATACCCTATGTAGAATATCACACATATTCTAAGGCTACTACATCTATGATCAATATCAGGATAATCTGGAATGCTGTTAATGTGGGGAAGCATTCCTTTTTGGTCTTGCTGTTCTTTTATCTGGCTTAAGACTGCATGAAGTCTTACTGTTGGACTATTTCTGTTAAAGTATGACACTGTTGTGTCTGGTCAGCTCTTTAGTCAGTATTTCTAATGCCTCATGTTGCTTTCTGTCCAAATGAAACATACTTTCCCTAGCTGTCTTGAGTGATCCCATGATTGTACCAAACAAGCCTTTAATAAAACTCATTCAGTCCTAGGGGCTCAACAGATATTCACCTTTGGAGCTGGAAGATCAGAAAGCTTTTGGTTCTAGCTCCACTTTAGGTGACTGGATTAATTTTCAATTGCTGACAGAAGAGTACAGCCTTAGTGGGTGCTGCACTCCTGAATGTGCTCTCCTTCTGACAAGATGGCAAACCAAGGTCTCATCTGCATGAGTGGGTGGTAGCTCAGGGAAATGTAAATGATCTCAAGGCACTGCTGAAAAGAGACCACTTCTCTAGTGGGACTAAGCCAGTCAACAAAGTATAAAAAAAAAACAAAAACAAAAAAAAGAAGATCTATAATTAGCCACAGCCAAAAGATATCTTACTTGTTCGCATTAGCCAAGGGTATCAGTTTGTGCATTGCTTTCACTTTCTTTGGGTCCAATAATAAACAGTTTTTTTGAAAATGTAAATGTAGAGAATATAATAACATTTTGGCTACATTCAGACTTTACTTAGTAAAAGACCATTTTCTTCATCATGTCTTTCATATTTTCAGTGTTTTGTTGTGTTCTCCTTTATTTATGCCATGTACTACACTTCCATCACTAATGTTATTGCATACTTAATCCCTTGTATAACTTGTTCATACGTTCATAGGTTCAAGGGTGGTTACTAGGCTATTGGCCCTAGACCCCTTATAAACCTAGCCATGTTAATCCCAAGTTGCTCAAATTGTCCTTAATAGGTGAATGTAATTCTCAGAGCGAATCTATAGTCAACACCAACTGCCCCTGTCCATGAGGGACACGGGTGTCACCACTGAGGTGAATTTCCAGTCTCCATCCATCCCAAGTGGCTGTTGCTTCAAGACACAAAAGACCCAGTCATATCTGACCATCCTCATTTTTCCAAAATCAGTGGTGCTACAAATACCCATACTGGAGACCTAAACTCACACCAAAACATATACAAGATTCACTGGAGAGATAGGTTCCTAACACAGCACACTCCTACTTTATAGAATAATTTGTCACCAAAAAGTCAAAAAAGGTAGAATTGGACTATGTCTAAGGCAACTACTGGATGGACAAACACATATGTCATCTTAAAGTCGTGTATTGCTCTGCATCTTATGGTCCTTATAATTGCTTGTCTAGTATTGTTATTTTTATATATATTGACATTTGATTATCAGAAACTTCAGAATGGGAAGGAGCCTATTTTCAGCAGAGATCAGGATAGAAAAGCTCCAAAGTATTACAAAAACATTTTAAGAATAATAATTTTACAATATTCATAAATACAAAAACATCTACAGTTTAAAATTTCTTCACTTTCTCAGGTTCTTGTATTGCTCAGTGATGACTGGTTAAGTAGCCAAATGTTCTGTCTGGCTCTTTAGTACTCATTGCTTTTCCACTGGTGCGCTAAAAGGCCCTTTGAAATGGTTCACACTACATCTTCTTCTATGGAGTGACTGGGTGGTATCATAAAATGTACGCCTCTAATACAATACTGGCTAGGTTTCCAATAACATAATTTAAGAAATGTCCCAAAAGCAAAGGCAATATGACAGGATTTATTTTTGAAATCATCTTGTTAATTAATTTTGTTGTTTATGAATAGCCTGTTTCACAAGTGCCTCACACACTGCTTATTTGTCCTGATTTGTGCCCAAAATGTTGTTGTGTCCCTACTAAAATTGGAGAGTTTGGAAGAAAGAACCAAAGAATACTTAATGACAATCGTTGGAGTTATACACTTCTACTTCAGAAAATGCAGTTAATTCACATCCTCTTGTTCTGTGAATTTTTCATGTTAACATGACTAATCTTTTAAAAAGAGTTCCCCAGTCCGAGCATTTGTCCTTACTTTTAAATGAAACTGCCGAGGGCCACAGTGCCTTGCTGCATGGTTTCCACATTATGTTTGTAAAATTCCAATCCCACTAACACCTCAAGCAATTGGTAAATCATTGTACAACAAAGCAAGATTGTACTGAACTTCACAGAGGAAACAATTTCAACAGATACGGCAAACAAAAGCAGGAAAGGGGCTATTTTTGAGGTAGCAGACAAAGCCATTTTGTAACAGATCATGCAAGTAGAAAGCAAAAAGAAAAATGCACACATCTTTTTAGATTATATTCCTCCTTTATGGACAGCCTGAAATAATTCAAACGTCTGTCCCAGTTTGAAATAATGGAGTTCAACACATGTAGGTGAAGCAAATGAATTCAAATGCGATTGAGGCAACATCCACTACAAATCAAATGGTAAACGGATATGAAGAGTACCAGCCGTACACATACAACAAATGAGTGCAACAGGTGGTCTAGGCAGAAAGCGGGCACTGGGGTGGAACAGTAAAGAGTGCTCCAAACATATTGTCAGGCTGTAAAGGACACTAAAAGTCATATAACACACAGCTACAAAAAACAAACCACAGATTTCCCATCTAAAGTTCAGTTTGTTATAGACACATTGCAAGATTTCAGAAGCAGCACAAACCACAGATACTTGTTATCTTGGGTTGAGAAGGTTTCAAGTTGGTGGTACTGAGATGTAAGGACTAATTTAATGACTACTTTTGCACTGTGAATCTCAATTAAAATGTCATCTACCGTGGTTATAAGGTGTCTCTCTCTGTATAGCTCTGCTGTGATTTTTTGTCTGCACTTATCCAGATTCACTTTGACGTTTACACTTAGGTGAAGCTACTAAGAGAGAAAAAAAAAACAGGGTGAGGCTTAATACCTCTTCAGTAATAGTCATTTTCTGGATGTTTTCTAACACTTCTTTAATATTTTTCTTTATGTGAGAAGGGATCCTCTTGTTAGATTGTGCTTCTGAAGTTTGATATTTCTGTATCATTTAACCTGATACTTCTTTAGTTTTTTGTAACTACCAAGCAAACTATTGCATCACCTTAGCTGAATTCCACTCACCATCTCTTCTGTTTATTTTCAATAAGAATATATATGTTTATTCTGCTCTCCTGCGATATATCAAATATATGTGTATTCAATAAATGAAGAAGTGGTTCAAATGGCTGAACGTTTGAAATGAACGTTTGGAAAATTGAAAGTGCATTTTATTGAAAAAGACAAGTTGGGCTTGGATAGCGGTGGGAGTGTCTGTGAGTGTGTTAGGGAAATAAGAGTTAGGTAAAGGCATAGCTGTAGAGTGTTTGTGTGTGCACACGCAAATTGTTTGTGGATTAGGGTTAACGTAAGGGTTAGGTAAAAGCATAGTCTTTATGTGTGTGTGTGTGTGTGTGTGTGTGTGTGTGTGTGTGTGTGTGTGTGTGTGTGTGTGTGTGTGTGTGTGTGTGTGCGTGCAAGTGAGGATATGCAGTTAGAGCTGGGATAATGGTTAGGTAACAGCACAGATTGTATGTGTATGTGCGGGTATATGCAAGTAACAGTTAGGTAAGGGCATAGCTTTTGTGTGTATGTGTGTGGGTGCATGTGCATGTCTGAGTCTTTTTTGTGGTAGTGTTATGGAAAGAGATTTTTTTTAAGGTAGCATTACTAAAGTCGGCAGGGGGCAAACTTCTAGGCAAAATCATAGATGAAAACATGAAGTCTGACCTTCTCATAAAACAAGCAATTAAAGAAACCTATCAACAACTTATCTACCTTTGTAGGATCAAACCATTTCTAACAAATAATGATAAAAAGCCTCAGTTTACCATTTTCCAGCACTCCTGTACACTGCTCCCATCTTCGCAAACCTACAATCTACACACAAACGCCATCTGTAACAATGCCATAATAAAGCTGCTAGATTTGCAGCTAATTTACCTCATAAGAAACAATATTGGCTGGCCCTGAAACAGTTAAAATGGACAGAACTACCACATTTCCTAACCTTCTCACAGTTACCGATTATTTGCAATCTCATTAACAAACCAGAATATTGTCCATCTCTAAACGGCACTGTTGCATACTGTTCCTGTAACAAAATTCTTTGCTACACAGACAAACACAAATACTAGTAACCAAATCAATTAACTCAGCAGGAGACCTGCTATACTATAACTACATCTCCAAAAAAGTGGAACCTCATCCCTCTCAGAGAAATTGACAATCTAAAATCTGTTAAAACACAACTAAAAGTAACACCGAGCAGACTCCTGGCTGCATTCATGCATTTCCACAGGAAACCTGTTTTCTACAGGTAAAATCTGTTGTCCGGTCTTTCCTTCTCTCAAGGTGAAACCAGAACAATTGTAAACTAACTCTTAACTAATTCTTAAGGACACAAACAAACTATAAATCATTTTTTGGGACATATGCTGGATATAAAGAAGTTAGCTAAGACAAATGCTTTAGCGAAGCATGTAATAGAGAATGATGAAACACGTCACTTTAAATTTGCAGTTTTACCAGTGGTTAAGAACTGTGGCAGAGTTGGAGATTTGATAAGCAGAATTGAAGCTCTAGAAGTAAAATGGATGAGTATTGTAAGGTCTTAGCCTCCAGGGTTGAATGAAATGTGTAATTTAAAACCATTTTTAAAAATATGACCACTGAAATAATGAATGTCTTTATTGTTTTAAACTAGTATGTTATATTTGATTATTACTGATTTGTTTGCCTTTAAATGATGATTATGTTAATTAGGATGATGTCACTGAATGCGGTTATTTAAATGGTTCTGTTTTTTTTTTTACTGCAGGTTTTAAACCTGATGAAACACGTTGTGTGAAAGCTGTTGAGCTAGTTGTTCTGACGTTTATATATTAAATCTATGAAGTACCTAGAAGTTGTTTGAGCCATTCTTTCTGTTAAATCTTTTGGTATATTACTAGCCTGCTTGAGCACCCGGTGGCTGTATATTGTATGCGAATAATGATTATAGTGTACTCCTTTTGTGAATCTAAAAATGAACTTTGCACACAGATATCCATTACTGTTAATGGTATAATACAAACAGAATGAAATTCTGTCTGCTGTATATTGTAATGTAAATGTAACTATATAGAGTGTATGTACATGTTGGTCATATTGTACTCCTTTTGTGTTAAGTGAGATATTTGTTATTCCTGCTCAGTGTATCTTATGCCTATTTATTTATGCTATTTTTTCTTTTCTTTGCAGGTCCTCCTTGCTTTTCTCTGCGGTCCTCCAATGAAAAGAGATTTGTTATTGTCACGTCATACTTTCATGGTAATCAAATGCAATAAATTAATATAGGCATACACAACTGCAGATACACAATTACACATACATACACACACTGTCCACGATAAGTCACATCCATGACTGTTTGCAGTCACACCACAAAAATAACCACTTTCTTACTATGTATACCTCTAATGCTGGACACTGAATGTTATCTGTTCTTCTTCCAGAGTAACAAATCTATCCATCACACCTCCTCCAGTTGCATTTGAAATAAAATAAAAAATTTGTGGATTGCTGATGTAGGTAAATAAGCTTTTAACACTGTCCACAGAGTCACCTGCATATTTTTATTTTCAAAACAATTCATGAGAATACTATTCTTGAAGATCACAGCGTCTGTGTCCAACATTAATTATAGGTTCATAGGTTCATAAGGGGTTACTAGGCTAATGGCCGTAGGGCCTCTACAAGCTTTGCCGTGTAAAAACCTGAGTACCCTTTTTGACCATAGTTAGATGGTCATTGTTAGCAGAGAGATTTTGTAACTGCCCCTGTCTATAAGGAACATAGGTGCCACCCACAGGGTGAATTTATGGTCACCCATTCAGTTGTAAAGGTTAAGCTTGAATAGGGTCATTGAGGAGCTCTGCTTCACATGGAGTTGGGAGCTTATTCCAGAGGAGCGGCAATCGCTGTGAGATATATCTATCTGCCTGTCCTGTTCTGCTTATGTCACAGGCTAGGTTGAGATATTTGGAATGAGTAAATCTTGTCCCATTTGATTTGCAGATGTGCAGCATTTCCATTAGAACAGGGTTCAAGACTGCTGTGTAAGCCAGGCATAGGTCACCTCTCAGCAGCTTGTATGATACAAAGTACAGTGAAAGAGCTTTCTGTCTTTCCATGTAATGTCATGTTTTGGAGGCCCTGGATTCTCTTGGTCAGAAACTTCTGTGGTCTTTCCAGTTGCTACAGGTGTCTGGTGAGATACATACAGAAGGGAACACTGTAGTCAATTAGTGGTCTGATAAGGGTCGAGTACAGCAGAGCTACGACCTCCCTGGTCTTAGATGTGATGACCTTATTTATGAGATGTGCAATGTAGAATGCTTTTCTTACTACTACTGACACACGGTGATCGAAGTTTAGATTGCTACCCAACCTGTGTTCCCAAGTCTTGCACTACTGAGTTTGAGCTTGGAGGAGTGCTGTCTATAATTAGCATGGGCAGGTTTATATCATAAGCTCGAATAGCACTACATCAAACAGCAAACCTCGAAAAGCAAAAAATAACAAAAGTTCAGAGTGTTAAAAACTGCATTCATGAACAGCAACACTTGACCATCCGCTCACCCGTACAACCTGACACCCAACACTAACAAAGAGACACCATGCCTCCTTAACCGACAAGCCTGCAACCTGATCAAGTGCCCTACAAACATGTGCTCAACGGAAACTAAATAGGAACATCAACACTAGCATAGTAGCAGACCACGGAAAGTAAATAGCAATATCATGAACCGGCACATTAGCACATGTGCCCACGGAAAGTAAACAGCAACAGCAGAAGCTGGCACATTAGCAGACACCAATATCCCACACCTGCATACTAGTACAAAACAAATCCCACACTACAATCCCCACAATTCCCACACTTCAATCCCCACACTATGCTCACACTATTTACAATAACCAAAGTATTTACAAGTGTTGGTACACCGTATTGCTGTAGCCATCACCCTACAGTGTCAGTAGGGTAGCTATTGCATGTACGAACTAAACAGCGGAATACTCTGACCTGCAATGGATCACATTTTCCAGCCTTTGCCGCCTTTCCCTGTTCTTATATTTCTTCAGAGATGGACAGCAACCTGACCGCATTAGTATCCGCATATCATTCACCCTGTTCTGCTCCCTGACATGGACATTGATGACAGCAGGTATGTCGGCAATGCGTCTCCCTAGTAGGCACCAAAGATGCCTGTGCCATCCCTCCACATAATTCTGGGTACTGGGTAGTGACAGTTCATTGAGGTCACGTGCATTCCAGAATTCCACTGGAAACATCGGCGGGAATCACTGTACACCTGCCGTCTGGGTCTGTTGCTTTCCGGGATGGCCTGAAACGTACACTTCAGCAAAGTACACCAGCAACTCTTTTCCATCAGGGTGAAATGTCTCATTGGTACACCTGAATGCCTCACCTACATCATCTACACTTAAGAATGCCAGGGCTATGAAATGTTTAACATCCAACTGTAAAGAAGCATCCTTCCCATACACACTTTCTAGGCCAAGGGACTGTACCTTTCTCCACACTGCCTGTGTGAAATGAAAGAAGCATCCCTTGCTGACCACGGCCATAAAGTTATGCCTTACACTCTTCACTGCGGCCAACTCAAAGTCTGTAAGTATGTACTGTACCCTATACTGTAACTGCATGGGAGACAATAGCTCAAAAAGACACTCCTGCAGGAACAACTTCTTCGACATGAGTGTGCGCACTAGAGGTAAACATTTACTGGACTCTGCAAAGGTCACCAAGGCATGGATGGTATATAATTGCCTACATAGCCTACCCTTGCTTAGGAATATACCGTCCATGAACCAGATTTGTGCACTACACAAATCACGCAGATTCCCTTCTGTGCTAAACACTAACACATGTATATTTGTGTGGATGTTTGCCTTCTGTGCTTGGATAAATGTGCCACGTTTCAGCATACATGTGGTTGTGTTAACCGCACCAAGAGTACTAGCCATAATTTTGTATGTCCGCATCTTCCGTTGCCTAACCCTATTCATCTGCTGGTGCATGGACCTCCTGGACGGCAATGACATTAGTGTATCTGCAGATGTACTACTGACAACGTCATCCACCAGTAAGGCTGGAGTGCCCGTACTGCACCTTGCACTCTCCTTTAGGCTATGGCAAGCCCGGTACTTCTCCACTTCAGCTACATTGGAGGCATGCAGGTGACCAACTGATTTCACTAGACATTCCCCGCCCACCTCAGTCTCCATGATAGCCCTGCCCCTACATTTAAGTGTAAACTTACTTTTACAGCACCAGTATGTTTTCTTTCCATTGGTTTTCTTTGCATTGTACAAATATCCACCCAACTCTAACATGCCTGACCTCTTCTGTGACATGACACATTCGTACAGTGACCATAGGATTCCAGGAGTGGTTGGGGAGGTAGCAGCAGCCATGTTGCTATTCAGTCAGAGCGTTGCACACAGGGGGCGGACATGGAATCCCTGCATTTATACTTCAAAAGTGTTGCATGTACTATTTCTACTTTGCACTCTCATGGGGATATCTGAGACTGTATGTATGTCTGTTTTGTATGTCTTTTTCTGTGGGACTACGTTCTTTCTTGTTATCCTGCTGACTGACAGTGATTCGGGGGCGTTACTGTTATCAGTACACATTACCCACTGACGTCAGGATGTGATGTGGTTCATAGGGGGTGTTCTTCCTCTCATTCAGCATGTCTCACTGACATCAGCTTTCTGAAGGCCAACTATGCATGACAGGGGTTTCCATTTTTGGAATACTGAGCTTTTGTTATTATTTGCTTTCAGGGTTTGCTGTTCAATTTAGTACTATTCGAGATTGTGAGCGTTCTTAGAATATAAACCCAGCAGGGGCTACTTCTTTGCCAAAGGGGATAATTAGGCATTTTTTGCATTAGGTTTTAGTCCATAAGTTTGATACCAATCATTTATCTGTGTCAGGCCTTTCTGTAATATGTTAACATTGTTGGGGGACTCTATGATTGCACCCAGTTTACAGTCATCTGCCACAGGCCATCTACCTTCACCTGGACTTCCGAGAAATAGATTCCAAACAGTAGAGGGTCCAGCACAGATCCTTGTGGTACTCCACTGGTAACTGTTCTGCTAGTGGAGGTAGCCATCTAGGAATGTATGGGTTAATCCCCAAATGGGAGAATTTCTGTATGATACCTGAATGGGGGTATTGTGACACAAAGGGCTTGGTTAAATCAAGATAGGTGGTATGTACTGTTTTGCCCTCATCCAGGGCTTTGGTGACATTCTCAAAGAATTCCACTATGTTTTAAAAGCAAGATCTACCCTTGATGCAAACAAACTGAGTCGGGTCAAGAGTTTGAAGGTCGCCTCTGTCCTTGGATAAGTTCCATGATGATTCTTTACATAGCCTTGCAGGCTGGTTAGGCCTATGGGGCAATAGTTTCCAGGGTCAGTTGATGCCCCCCCTTTATGCAGGGGGAATACTGTTGCTGTTCTTCACTCTGCCGGGACAAAGCCAGTTCTCAGGCTATGATTAAAGAGAGTGCTGAGTGGGTCTAAAAGGTCTTGTTTTATATTGCTAGTAAGCAGCCTGTGATGTTCTCTAGTCCCACAGAGTCTGCATTTTTGGCCTTGGAGAGTACTTGTATGACCTGTTCTTTAGAAATACTTGATAGAGGACTGGTGTTAGGAATGTTTTGGGGTACGTCTGGTGGGGACAGGGGGGTGAAGTTATTGCTAAATCTGTCAGCTAGCAGGTTGGCAATTTCCTCAGGTTCAGTGTGAGTTGTACTGTCCACTATAGGTTTGGCACACAGCTGGGCATTCCCTTTTAGGTTTCAGATGTAGCTAAAGAATGCCTTTAGCTAGAGATGCTAATTTAGACTTGTAGCTAGCTTTAGAGGACTTAACAAGAGACCTGATTCTCTTGTTCAAGCTATGGAGGGTTCCCTCCTGTTCTTAGATATCAGTTTTTTCTTATGTTGTATAACTTATTTATACTTACAGTCCACCAGGGTGGCTTGTTTTTTCAGCAAGACCTGTTTTTGTTCCTGTTAGGTACAGCTGAGTCAATGCATTTGTTTAAGCAGCTATATAGGGCATTTGTGTATTCCTCTGCATAGGAGTTGTTGTTGGCTATGTTGGCAGGGGCTTTGAAACTTTTTACACAATTGTTTAGTAGGCAATAGTTTGATATGGAGATATTTTTCGGTTTTTTTACTCCTGTGGGGGTGCCAGGTTTGATCATTACTTCAAACAAGACCAGGGAGGGCAACATACAGGGGGTAGTGCAATGACCCCCCCCCCCACATTGCTGAGCACTAGGCCCAGGACATTTAAGAACATTGCAGGGATGCAGACTAACTGTTCCAGGACATTTTAATTAACAAAGTCTAGAAATCTTGAAGCAGTTGTGTTTGTGCTCATGTAAAGATGGAAAGATAGTTGAAATCTCCCATGACCAAGGTGTTTGGCTGTAAACTGAGCAACTCTAGCAAGCCCAGATAGGTGATGTGCTTCTCCTGGTTCATGTTGGTGGACCTGTAGCTAACGATGATTTGGAAGGGTGTTTTTCCTATAGTTAATTGGACCTGGAGTAGCTCAAAAGAGTTGCCCTGTTTCACCAGTCTTGAGGTGTATTTCAATTGAATGAAGATGAATACACCTCCATCTTTGGTTCTTTCATGCTCATTTTGGTGTCTGAATGTGTAAAAGGCATTGAAGCCTTGTACGGCTGGTGTGCTCTCACTGGCCTTGAAGCAAGTATCTGTGACAGCACAAACATCAGCATCATCCAAGGTGAGGAGTGCTTCCAGGGGGTGCAGTTTACTGTTTAAGCTCCTAGCATTAAGCAGCATTACCTTGAGGTTGTCTTTAGTGGATTTCTTTATGTCAAAAGTTTTGTTGTTTGGACATTGCCTAAAAAATGGCACTATGGGGAAGGCAAGAATCTTTGCCAGTGTCTGAAAGCCTTGAGAAGGCAGGTGAAGGCCATCTCTGACAAAGCAGTCAGGACTGTTGACCATGTCTTCCAGGCAGGCAGATACTGGAGCCCCCTGAAGTGTCACCAGAAGCTAAGACAATTACTGAAATCAATCATTTTTTGACTGTATTGTGGCATCAGCCTAGGTGAAGGTAGAACTCTGCTTAGGGCTAGGGATATACCTGTCTGGGACACATACTCTAAGAATTTGGTCATGTCTCTCTTCATATAGTCCAGGTACATCTCAAGTCATTCACACCAACATGTACTATGACAGAGTCATAATGGTAATTGTTGTTGAGTGAATTGACTACGTGCATGATATGATGGATCCTGGCACCTGACAGGCAGCTGACCGTGACCCTCTCCTTGTTCAACCTGGTGAGGGGGGCATCTGTGTGTCTCACTACTGAGTCGCCTATGACCAGAGCTTTTGATTTTGAGGTGTTTTGTCTTAGGGGCTTAATTGTTGAGACACTGTTATGTGTGTTGTTATATGTAGTGGTGGATTCTGTTTGTGTACCAGTATGTGTATGTTGTTTGCACTTGGGAAGTCTCTGGACTTTTGGTAGGTTCTTAGTGAGTACGTCTGCATATGTGGGTTTATGTGTCTTGACCTTATCTTGTGTGAGAGAGAAGTTGTGTGTGCTGACATCCTGTTGTATGACTTGTTTATTCTTATGTGAGAGGACTGATTCTAATTTCATGGTATAGTTACATCTCTCACGTACTGTATTTTTTTGCTTTAGGAGCAAGTGGTTGCCAGTATACCTGAGGCAACTGCCACATTCACTCAGGATACCCATGTCAATCAGATTGGATGGAGAAATGGTGGAAAACTGTCCATCCATTATAGTAGGTGTATATTGTAGTAACTAGTGGGGATGGCCTAGATGGACCAGGGTTTGCTTGTGAGACTAACAAAGGTGGCTATTCTGTGGAATGCTAAGGGTGAAAGACTGCGTCAGTGCCTCAGAATGTGCAGTTGAGTTGCTCACTGGGTAGCAATGTGCAACTGTGTTGCACACAGAGAGGTAGTGGAGCTAAGGAGGGTTCTCTAGCAGATATCAAGGGAAAAATTGTGTTTCTAAACTTGGTGCTTAAATACAAGCAATGCTAAACAGTTTTAACACAAACTAACTAATAGGAAAGCCCAATACTGAGCCTTTTTCCCACAATCCCCAACTCTGATAGGTCCTGGGCTGCACACACCTGCCACAAGGGTGCAGAGCAGCCTTCTTAATGTAGGATGGCTGGTTTTAGTGCTCAAGTAATACCAAACAGCCTAGATTCAGCAAATCTGAATCTAGCCTGTGCTATAAAATACAAAGTACTACAAGTTCAAGTGCAGAAAAATATAGTCACAGCAGTAGAAATAGCAAACAATGAAGCAGCAATTAATCAAAATGCAGTTCAAAAAGTACAATTCAAGCTTAGAATATACTTATTTTATGTTGAACAAAGTAGATGCCTTGGTTTTCAGTTCAGATTCACTCCAGAACTCTAGCTAAGGTCACCAAACTGAGCCAATGATTCGTATTTAGTAAGGTTTATAGGTTCGTACTAGACCAACTGCTCACTCTTATGAGCCATTTTAAGCCGTGCCAATTTCCCTTAAAGATGAGAATCAAACCCTGTTCCTTGTGGCTGTTAGGTAAACACCTTAGCCATTATGCTAATCATTCCCCTAAATGTTTTCAATCTGATTTATATGTTTATAGGTAAGTACTCGGCTAGCTGCCCTTATGTACCAAATTAAGCCTAGCCAATTTTCCATTAGTGGCAATCAAGCTCTGTACATCTTGTCTGTAAGGTAAACACCTCAATAATTAAGCCAACCCACTATCAGCAATTAGATTGCTAAGAAATCTCCAATAAGCATAGAAACTGGCAGCATCTAAGGAATAGATGTTAGTGTTTACATTACATGATAGTAGATCATAGATTAGCTAATCATTATTACCCCTTACTGTTTGAGAAGGAGGAGAAATAAGATGTCATTCTGATAACTATTCAAACAGGGTCTATATCACATAGTCAAAGTTACGTAACTTCGAACACCTAATGGTCAAACCATTATGTTCGAAGTTACATAACTTCGACTACCTAAAAAAAAAAAAAAACCACAACAGACAACAAAATAAACTGTTGTAAGCAGGGGGGGGCAAGCCCCCCTGCACCCCCCACGTGAGCTGCTGTACCCCCACACACCCCCCGCTACTTAAATATACCAACTTCAAGATCGCACCACATTGAACAGAGTGGAAACCTCTGCCTATGGAGATTTTCATTCACACGCTCGAACTTTTACAACTTCGAACGTAAGGTCTCGACCATATGTGGTTCGAATTTGTAAAAGTTCGATGACGTGATAAGAACCCAGCCAAACACTCTGAGTTCATTTAGATGACTTAATACACTATTACAATTATTTCACTAGTACTTTAATTGTACT
Organism: Protopterus annectens; assembly: GCF_019279795.1. NCBI lineage: Eukaryota > Metazoa > Chordata > Ceratodontiformes > Protopteridae > Protopterus > Protopterus annectens. The sequence continues at coordinate 146,202,320 of NC_056737.1, forward strand.
ATTGAAGAACTTAACTGTTCTGTTCAAGGGCTGGTAAAGTTTCTTTTGTATTTTTATTTTAAAACCTTACTTTTCATGATTTTAAAATAAAATGAAATTTGATTTCTTTCTCTTGCCAATGTTTTGACATTGATGTCTTGTGCTGAAGTAACCTGGCAATGACAGTAAACATTTAAATATCACTAAACTTACAGTTCTTAGATAGTACCCATAGTTCAGCATAATACAGTTGTGTGGACTTATTTTTGTTCTGCCTTGCACTCCTGAATGTATACATTTCTGATCATGCTTTTTTATACTTTATCTTGCACTCAGAGTGGATGCTAACTTGTCTAACTCATCTTGCTGCCAACCAGGCTGGCTAGGGTTTTGTGTTTAGCACGTGCCTGTTCTTCAACATGTGGAGTAGTAAATCAGTTCATCTATAATTTCTTGTTATGCTTCATGCTTTTTTATAGTTTGGAAATATGGCTGACTATTTCTTCCACTGTAAATTTATATTTTGTGCGTCATAGTGTATTTCAAAGATGATGAGCTACAAATCTTCATAAATGTCTTTCTCATTTTCTGTGCACTTAAATTTGAAGCTTTTCTTGCTGTTGCTATAATTCTTCTTGCATAAATCGCTATTAGACAGGCTTTTTATGGAATTTGGTATAAAGCTACTTAGATCTGAAGGTGATTGCAGTTTTCTTTTTTTCTTCCAGTTCTTCTTTTGTAGCACAGAAATGCCTTGCTGACTATCCTGAGCAGTGTGCATCTCTCATGACACCTTGATAAAGAGAAGATTGCAAATATTTTTGTGCAAATGCTCCTTTGTTTTTCAGGGTCATTCTGGCTAGGTTTTATATGCACTTGATTTGGAACTTTTGCAATGTTACTCCCACCATGTTTTGGTACCCACTGTTGGAGTAGATAAAGCGCAGGTTTCTTGTTAAGATGTGTGCTTCAGAATATAGTCAGATTATCCATTTATGCTATGCTGGTGAAGTCTGATAAGGCTGAAACATTCCCAGCTTATTAAATCTAGCCTGTTTCCCATTGGGTATACATAGGATGAAGGGTTCACCTGATACTTATACACATTTGCTAGGCCTGCACTGCTATGTCAGGTACTCCATTTCAGTCTGTACTGTTGCCTATCGTACTGGCTTGAGACATACCACTACACTACAGACCTTAGCTTCCAATTACATGCATGTTAGTTTGTGACTTCATAGCCGACCCAACCCACATCACACTGCCTGGCCTGCTGTTATCTGTCTACATAGGCCTGGGGGGAGGTTACTCATATGCCTCTTCAGAGGTCATGATACAGCATTTGTTTGTGTTTGCATTTGTCTACATTTGTCCTGCTGGCTGTGACTGTTAGGTATGTGACCCCCCCCCCCCAACTGGTATGTGTGAGTGAGTTAAGTTGTGTCTGTGCCAGCGAAATGCTGTCATGGCTTAGTGGTTCAGTACTGTGATTATAGTGCACAGTATCCTGAGTTCAAGCCCTGTCACTGCTTTTTATTTTCTTGTTGGGCAGACCAGACTGCTTAAGGAACAGTAAAGCAGGTGTGAGCATGTTTACCCGACTTTCCTCAACTTTGCCCGACCTTGCCCGACTTTGCCCAATATTGCCCAACATTGCTCAATGTTGCCCGACGTTGTGCTGGTTAGTGCGGTGCACAGCTATGCACAATTGTATTTAAATATGCTCAATACTGGTAAAATGTGCATAGCAGTGCTTTATATTGCTTAAAATAGGGCACTCATGACTTAGGTGGTGCTGCAGGGCTGCCTATGTTGGATGCACATAGTATACTCCCTATACATGTTTGAAAACAGGTAGTGTCAAGTTAGGCATCCCTTTTCTCACTTCATGAGAGGATGTTGCTGCCTCTCCTGCATTAACTCCTGGCTGGTAAGATCTGACCATAAAATGGGCTAACCCCCATCAAACTCCAAACCTGTTAAGAACTTTGCTAAGGCCAAACACCTCAAACTAAGTGACAGTTTATTAAATTTTCAAGCCCCTCCAAACCCAGATAACAGTGAGGCCTACTCTGTGCTGTACACAAAAGCACTCTACAACCACATTCATAGCTGCATAGAGGAGACAGTACCTGTCCAAGTCAAACCTATGATTACTGGCAAAAATAAACCACCCTGGTGGACCCCTAGCATAAAAAGGCTACTCAAGAAAAGGAAAAAATAATCCAAGAAGGAACAGAAAAAAACAATGCATAAAGATACTCAACAGTCTAAACAAACACATTAGAGAGCTGGTTAAATCTGCTAAAGCAAACCATAAGGCAAATATAGTCACCCAGGTGAAAGAGAACCATAAGGCTTTTTTTAATTATGTTCATAACCTCAGGAGAAATGCTCAACAATGTGCCAAGTTAATCAGAACAGCAACGCTTACACCCAGCCTGAAACTTTAGCAAACCTGCTGGCTGACAAGTTCGGTTCAAACTCCCCACCACCACCTCCTACCACACCCAAAGAAATACTCGCAACCATCCCTTGCCACTCATTACAAGGGAGCAGGTCCTTTCTGTGCTCGTTAAAGCCAAAAACATAGTCTCCATGAATACCAACAACATTCCAGGATGCTTCTTAAATAGCTTAAAACATGATCTATCAGGGCCAATGCAACCTTCTTTAATCACAGTGTCTTGATGGGCTTTGTCCCAGAGAAATGGAAGACTGCAACAATGCAAAGGAGAGAATTATTATGGACCTGATCAATAGTGACATAGGAAATCCCCAAACACTGGATTGGGCCCAATTTGGCTTTGTCAAAGGGAGGTCTTGCCTGTTCAAGATTGTAGACCTCTTTGAGAAAGTCTCCAGGGTCATGAATAAAAGTAAAATGGTACACAATACTTATCTAGACCTTGGCAAAGCCTTTAACACAATCCCCCACTCAGGGATCATACATAAACTTTCTGAGTTAGGCAAAACCCCCTACATCGTCAGATGGATAGCAAACTGGCTCACTGACAGGACACATGTTGTCTGGATAGGTGAATCCACTTCCAGTAAGAAATCTGTTAGTGGTGTCCCATAGGGTTCAGTGTTGGGATGCCTTCTGTTTGATATACACTTTTCTGAAGTGAAGGCCAGTATTGGGGGTCACTGGCTCATCAAGTTCACCAACAACTGTAAGCTGAGAACAATCACTGAATCCACAAATGATGCTGACATCCTACAAACAGGCCTAAAAATGACAAAAGACTGATGTCAAAACCATGGTCTAAGACCAAATGCTAAAAAAATACCCTTCAGTAAATCAGAAATACCATCCAAATTATGATATTGATAACACACCCCTAAAGTAGACCCAGCGATGAAGGACCTAGGAACACAGATAGATAGTAACCTAAACTCTGACCACCAGGTAGCTACAACAGTGAGGAAATCTTTCTGTGTGGCTCAACATACAAGCAAAGGCATGGTATCAAGATCAAAGAAAGTCATAGTGCCATTGTACTCGGCCCTCATCAGACCCATAATCGAGTACAATGATCTTTTCTGCATGTACCTAACCAGGCACTTACACCAGTTGGAGCAGCCCCAGAGTTTTTTCACAAAAAATACAAATCGTAAGACATGTCTTATGCAGACCAACTAAAGGCCCTAACCCCTTACTTCATCTCATATCATTTATTGAAAGGTGACTTATGCCTGACCTACAAGGCATTCTTTGATCCATTCCTAATGAAAATGTTATATATTCGCAACTAACAGAACTTGATGGAGAGACAGAATTGTATCCCAAAGGCTACCTTGTCTCAGGAATAAACTTCCCGTCTTCATAAAACAAAGTCTGTCTCTCACTCTGTTCAACTCTGGATGAATAGATGGGGAACCATAAATTCACTCCCAGGGTACTGCCCATGTCACTAATGGACAGAGGCAGTCTGTAAAATGACTCAGGGCTCCAACACCCAAAGACCCACTACCCCGATACTACTCCATCCCATATCTGGGAAATTAAGATATGATATTATCATATCCTGGATATTATTGACTAGGCTTGTAAAGGGTGTTATGCCATTAGCCTAGTGACCACCTATGAATCTATAAATCTATAAAGAATGTGTCATTCCATTTCTTCAGTTGGAGAGCTGTATTTCTTTTTTCCAGGTGGAACTTTACGTATCTTACCTGTTGCCTTAATAAAGGGAGGATTACAAATGTCTTTGTCTGTATGTTACAGAATGCTTTTGTCTTAGTTTAATGCTACATTTGTTTGACAATAATAATCATTTGTACTAGGAAATATTTCATAAATTCTCAGTAACAATGTACTATACAAGAATTGGCAACAAAGCTCAAAAATAGTCCTAGGAAGGAGCCCAAATCGAAAACACTTTTCAAAATTGTGGCACATTATTCACTTGGAGATATAGTCAGATTTGCATTTATAAGCAAATTCCAAAATTTCAAAATCTGAAATAAATTAAAGATAAAATAAAATAGATGCATATTTTCAGAATTGTATGTTTCTATGAAGATTTCCTTATTTAAATTAATGAGTACAACCCCCTTATGTGCACCCATACCCTACAATAACTGCTTAGTTTCAGTTAAAGGAAAACTCCACCTTCGAACTAAAAAAACAATTTTTTCACTCTAACTCTGTTTTCTGAGCTATTTTAACACCTTACTCTGACTGCTTCTTATAGAATTTTAATATATTTTCTGCAAAATGGCTGTCAATGAAGCTTGACATATCAATGTGATCTTATTTTCCTTCAAGCCTTTCTCTTTCCCATAATCCATTTCAAGTCTGCTTTACATGAGCCATGCTAGACATTCAATTCGCATATAATGGGATTAGTGTCTGTCACTGTCATCTTGTATATTGTGTGTAACAGGACTGATTTTTTTCCTTGAATGTCTCTCATTTGTGTGTGTCTCGGGGCTTGTTTTACAGTATACTAAGAAATTATACAGCTGCAACCCAAACAGTTGCTAACTTGCAGGTTTGTGTTCAAAGTATCTTTTCATAGTCCAAGATGAATTGACAGCCCATCCCCTACACTTTGGTAAATGTACCGATACTTTTCAACAATTACAAGAAAAATATTTTCTGAGTTTTCTCTAAATGTCACAGACATCTTTGATACTGCATTCAAGTCATCTTAAAATGTAAAGTTGTATAAACAACAAACATTTAAAGTTTAAAGCTTAGCATTTCAACACTGTGATGTTGCTTATGTAAATTTGTCAAAAGAAGTGAGAACTGCATTTGAACCATTGACTGATCTAATTGCTCTGTTTTGCTATGAAAGGCATGGCTACATTGGAAGCAGCTGTAAATCAGTGTAAGTTCTTTTTCTCTCTGCAGTAAAGACAATGGAAAACAGTTTCACACATTTCTGTTTTGTTTATAGCAGCCTGAGCTTCTGACAGCAGACCTAAGTAACCATACAGGTGGTACCTCACAATTCAACCATTTTGCAATTCAGCCAAGCTTTCGGCTGCCTAGTTGCCCTGTAATTCAATCACCATCTCGCAATTTGACCCAGAAAGGAGGCTGAAAAGTTGTTCATTGTTTCCTGTTGTTGTGTTGTTTATGTAGTGCATTTTCTTCTATAAGCGTTGTGAGGAAGTGAAGAAATGGGAAGATGCTTCTTGTCTGGATCCAGGAAAGGCAGATGAAGGGTGATACAATAACTCAGATCATGATCTGTGAAAAAGCTAAGCTCATCTTTGAAGACTTACAAAAAAACTCCAGGTAGTAGCTCACAGCAAACAGAGGAAATTAAAGCAAGTAAGGGATGGTTCCACAGATTAAAAAAAAAAAGTGGCATCCACAATGTTCTGAGACAAGGAGAGACAGCTAGTGCTGACAAAGAAGGTGCACAGAAATTTGTCAAGGAATTTGAAGAATTGATAGTGGGAGAAGGCCATCTGCCAGAACAGATTTTTAATTGTGATGGAAAAAGAAGTTATGTCTTACCATAACTTTCCATCTGTGTTGTTGATCTTCTTTCATTCATCACTGATGGGGTTCGGTTCTGACCCCTCGAAACTGAGTCAGCCTTTTACCAAGCTCGTGCCAGCCAAAAACTCTCAAGCTAAGCTTCTACCCAGAATGCCCATCTCCCTCTTATCTCAGATCAAGTTTGCTAGTGATAGAGAAATAAAGCCAAGGCCACTTCTAAGCAAATACCTTAGGACACCACTTGGACCCAAAGCATCCCCCAGGAGCCTTTGGTGGGGGAAGGAGGGTGGGATGTGATGAATGAAAGAAGATCAACAACATAGATGGAACATTATGGTAAGGCATAACTTCTTTATCTGATGTTGTTAATCTTCTTTCCATTCATCACTGATGGGACAAAATCCCAAGCTACCTTGAGGTCCATGGGCAGCCCGTATGGAAGAACGTTCCTGAGTACGATTGAGCCTCTGGAGACCAAATCCAATTTGTAATGATTGATAAAGGTATGAGGTTTAGCCCAAGTGGCTGCTGTGCAAATGTCATCTATGGAAGCTCTGGAATGGAAGGCTATAGATGTTGCCATAGATCTTGTGGAATGGGTTTTAACCTTAGAAATAGGTTCTTTTGTGAGAGAATAGATAAAACGTATGCAGTCCCTTAGGCATTTCGATAATGTAACCTTGGAAACAGGACTTCCCATTGTTGGCCCAGAAAAATAAATGAAAAGTTGATCAGATTTACTCATAGGTTCGGTCCTGTCTAGGTAGAATCTCAGCTACCTGTGCACATCTAAGGAACGCAGGCAGTGCTCTCCTTTATTAAAAACATTTGGAAAGAACACTGGTAGGTCAATGGTCTGGTTAATGGAAAAATCAGAAACAACTTTGGGCAGGAAGGATGGGTTTGTCCAGAGTGATACTCTGTCTTTATGGAAGACCAGATAGGGCCTTTTGATACACAATGCCTGCAGCTCGGAAACTTGCCTGGCTGATGTGATAGCTACCAAAAACAAGGATTTCCAGGACAAGAACTTTAGGTTGCACTTTGCTGCAGGCTCAAAGGAGGGTTGAGTCAAGGACTGAAGGACTAAAGTGAGGTTCCATGGTTCCACAGGCTGTCTGAATGGAGGCCTGATGTGAGAGGCTCCCTTGAGGAAAGCTTTGCATAGATGCAAGGAGATGAGAGGGGTACCATCTAGACCATTGTGGAAATTAGAAATCACTACCAGGTGTACTCGTATGGTAGAGGCAGAAGCTCCATCATCAAAGAACTTAGACAGGTATTGTAGCACTGTAGTCACTGGAGCTGAATATGGGTCTAGCATGTTATCCTTTGACCAGGTGGAGAACCTTTTCCATTTATCCTGATAAAGTCATCTGGTGGATGGTTTATGAGAGGCCAGAATGATGTCCCAAACTGGTGAGGTGAGATTAGTTTGCCTGGCAACTAATGGAAGTGGAGAAACCAACCCATTAGCTTAAGTAGTAAGGAAGAAGTAGACCAACACCACGATTAATACAAAAGCTTTAATTCATATAAAAATCCAGGATGTGAGCGCTTTCGCGTGCTGCCAAATGCACGCTTCTTCAGACAAGTTTAAAACACTCTAAAATACTGCTGACTTATATATCATTCAACTATATCCTTTAATTAGTTAATTGATCCTTAAATGAATCAATTGGGATCTTAAGGTCAAAATACTCCTTAGAGGTAAAAAATATATTCCTTGCAACTACAGCACATCAGCCCAAAATCAAAACAAAACGAACCAAGATGTGCTGGTATATATATATACAGTTGACATACATTCATAGTAAAAACACTTGCATAACATATAAAATTTGCATTTTGTTTTTCATTTCCTGATATTATTTAGTAAAAGAACTACCATAAATGGTAAAATTTCATCTCAAACAAATGTAAGAGTTACCTTAAAAAAATATAATATATACACATAACCAATGTTAAATATAGTGTACATTTCATACATACTTATAATGACTAAATAAATAAATAATCTCAATATACTATCCACGTCTTAACAGAATCTCAAGACCAACCCACCTTCATGTTTTTTATACTCACAATTAAACTACAATAATATTCCATTGCATTAAATAATATATCTATATATACTCATCTGCAAAAAAAATATTGTTGTTGAACATGAATATTTAGAATATAGAAAAATATGTTGGTACAGAAATACTAGAGATGTAACATGTAGAAACATGATATAAATTTATGTATATAAATCAAGAATTTGTACATAATGACCAACAGTACAAAGTGTTGTATAATATATAGACAGATAGTAGTCAATATAATGAAACAGAATAGAAATATAAAAAGAAAAGAATGAGATTACTGCTCTTTTAAGAGCAGCAATATTAGGTGGAGACTTATATGCTGTAGAAGTATAATAATATACATTTTAGTGTCTCATCCTATTACTAATATTCTTTTCAAGAAAAATTCATGTTCTGTGCAGGCCTATATATTCTATAAAAACTCATTAGCTTAAGACTGGACAGATTCAATGGCTCAACCCTTGGGGGTGTGTAATCAAGTCTGGAAGAGGGTCCAGAATCCACGGCGGGCATACTAGGTGAGGCCGAAGAAAGGGGGACTAAACTTGTCAAGGCCAGAGACAACGGGGCTATGAGGATCACCTTGCATCTCAACTGAAGAGCTTTCCTTAGGAATTGTGGAATCAGGGGAATGGGAGGATAAGTGTAAAGAAGTCCCGTGGGCCAGTCATGGATCAGAGCGTCCCTCAGCGACTCCCCCTCCGGGGGAAACAGGGTGAAATAGCTGCTGCACTTATCGTTCGATGGGGAGGCAAAAAGATCGCAGCAAGGTTGGCCCCAGTGGCTGAAGATTTCTGTCACCACCTCAGGCTTGAGGGACCACTCGTGAGGCAGGCGGATGCATCTGCTCAGTTTGTCCGCAATTACATTGGAGCTCCCCGGGATATGCGTTGCTATCAGAAAGCAGTTGGAAGTTATCTCCCACTGCCAAATTCTCATGGCCTCTCAACACAGGGGGTAGGACTTGGTTCCTCCTTTCTTGTTCACTGAGATGTTGTCTGACTGAATTGCAATTGTCCCAGAAGGGAGAACCAGATGAAAAGCCTGCAACGCTAATAGCACCGCTCTCAGTTCTAGAATGTTGATATGCAGGTTGGCCTCTAAGGTGGACCATGTGCCTTGGACTGTCTTTCCCTGGAAATGTCTCTCCCACCCAATAATGGAAGCATCCATGGTCACAATGGCCCTGGGCTGAGGGGATTGGAATGGGCAACTCCAAAGTTCTGCATCTGGCCTCATCCATAAAAGAAGGCCCTGCTTGCAGGCGATGGTTATGTGAATCTGGTAACTGAGGGGGTGATAGTTCAGGAACAACTGCGAAAGGAGGCGCCATTGCAGGATTCACATGTGTAGCTTCACCAGGGGCACTATTGGAATTAAAGCTGCCATGGATCCTAGGGCCTGAAGAACCTCCCTTGCTGAAACTTTTGTTTGACAGAGTATCACCCGGAGCTGGAACCTCAATCTCTGGAGTCTGTGGATTGGAAGTGACACTAGACAGGACCGGGTATCGAAAACTGCTCCGATTAATTCTATTTGTTGCATAGGAATGAGGTTTGATTTCTCCCAATGTACTGTTATTCCCAAAATGTTTGCCAGAGAGAGAGTGCATAATGCACCACTGTTACCAGAAGATGCTCAGTGGGGGCAATGAGGAGCCTGCCATCCAAATATGGAAACACCCGGAATCCATACAATCTCAAAAGTGCTGTGACCACTGCTGTGCACTTTGTGAACACTCTGGGGGCTGCAGAGAGACCAAACAGCAGGGCCAAAATTGATAATGACTGGTCCCTAGCCAGAAGCGAAGCAGACTCCTGGAGCATTTGTCCATTTTGATGTGGTAAAACACATCCCAGAGATCTATCAAGCACATCCAATCGCCTTCCCTTAAAAAAACGGAGAATGGACTGAAACGTGACCATCCGGAATTTGGTTTGGGTGACAGACTTGTTCAAGCTGCTGAGATCCAAAATGGGTTTCCAGTTGCCTGTCTTTTTTGCCACGAAAAAGAATCTTGAGTAGAATCCGGATCCGCATTGGTCTGGTGGGAGACAGCTTTATTATCTCTGAAGCTACTTCTTCCCTTTGACTGGGTTGAATGTCAGGAAGCTTTTTTGGAAGTTTTGGTTGACAAGAAAGGGAGATGGTGTAACCTCTGGTGATTATACTCTGCACCCAACAATCGGTGGTAATAGATTGCCAGGCAGCTTGGTGCAGAGAAAAATGACCCCCGACTGCTTCCAGAGGTAAACAATTGGGCTGCTCCTCAGGAGCGCTGGTAAGGCTGTCCAGAGGAGTCCCTGGAGCCTTGGTTACAAGGACCCCCTCTGTTTCTGTAGGGGTGTCTTCTGGAATTGTTACCCCCTCTGCCCCTGGGGGTATCATCACCACATACGGCATGGAAAGGATCCTGAGATTTTTTGTGCTACATTTTCCCACTCCTCTGATTCCTGGAGAAGGAATGTTGAGGATTGGAAAACCATAGGCCTACGACAGACAGGGATTTGCCATCTTGCTCGTACCTGGCTAGTGTGTCCTTTACTTTGGAGCCAAAAAGGGATGATGCTTCGATGGGAGCATTCAAAAAGGAAGACTTGAAGGGGTCCACAAGGTCACAAATGTGCATCCAGGCATGACGCTTCATGCCTGAACCCGCTGGTCTAGCCACCCCTTCAGTCACATGTGATAACAACCTCATGGATGAGTTGGAGACTGATTCCAGGGTTGCGAGCTGCAAAGCCACTTTGTCCCTGACCTCGTCAGACACCTGTCCTGTGAGTGTCCCAGAGAGTTCTTAGAGAAAGTCCCTCTGGAGCCTTGTGAAATGTGCCAAATAGCTCAGAGACCATATGGCAAAGGTCTCTGATGCAAAAACTCACTTCCCAAGTCTGTCCACCGCCCGGGACTCCCTGTTGGGTGGGTGGACAGCGGGACTCTCCTCAGCCAAGTCTTTTTTTGTGGTTGCTGCCACCACCATAGCGTTGGCTGGTAACCCTCTAAACCAATGTGGATTCTCCTCGGGAGGGGAAAGAGTTTTGTCAGGTCTCTGAGGGGTCACCTCAATGGAATCAGGGTTCTTCAAAGCACACTGCACAATGAGCTGGAGGAGTTCATCAGCAGGCGGGGTGACCCAAAAAGTAGATGGCCAGGCGCAGAAAGCCTGCAGGAACACAAACTCCTCAGATGAAGCCACGGAGGTTAGTAGTCACATTTGAGATAACCATAAAGCTAAATGAATGCCCTGGATTTTCAGACACATGTCCATATAGGGCATTGGTTACCACTTTATTCTTGATGTCTAACAGGTGGCGAAGTATCTGTTCCTTAAACTTTCTATTGGTCTTTCCTACATAATAGGCTTGGCACAAATTACAAGTGCCAACGTATATAACATTCTTGGTGTTGCAGTTAGCAAAACTAGAGAACTTATAGCATTTGTTAGTTACCGGATGAACAAAACTGTTGGAACATTTAATGTGGCTGCAAGCTTTGCAAAAGCCACATCTCCAAGTTCCTAACCTATTTCTTCCTTCTGTACTCTGCTTGTTAGGTATTTCATCATAGTTGCAGAATAAATCCTTTAAGTTCTTCTTGTTTTTATAACCAAACTTAGGTGTTTCTCCTACAATTCTCTTAATTTTACTGTCAGCAGTTAAGACTGGCCAAAATTTCTTCATGGTTTCACGGACATCAAAGGAGTCAGTGCTGTAGGTCATCATGCATCTGAGACTGTTGCTGTTCCCACCTTTCTTCACATCACTCTGCTTCCGTTTCGAGTAGTACAGTTGCTCTTTGTTGTATCGAATGGATATTGCTTTGCCTTTACTCATGACTAATTGTTTTTCATTATAGCCTCTTGAAGCAAAATTCTGTAAGAGTTTGTCTTGTTCCTGCAGAAAATCATCATCGTCAGTAGAGAGCTTGGATATCCTGGTCACTTGATTTTCAACAATGTTCTGAAAAACATGTCTCAGGTGCATGATATTGTAGTATAGCATATGGTTCCTCTAATTTGGTTTCCTGAATATGGTGGTGCCAATTCCTTTGCTATTATTCATTGAAATTCTCACGTCTAAGAACTCGATCTCATTTGCTGACGTTTTCACTTCGAATCTGAGAAAGCTAGTCGTACTTATTAAATAGTTGACAAAATCATTTAGGAGTTGCATACTGCCCTTCCACAGTAATATAACATCATCCACACACCTATTGTAAGAGATGATGCATTCCTTCCATTCATTTTTCGTATCCATTTCCCATTGCCTTTCCCATTCAGCTAGGACTATATTGGCATAGCTGTTTGCACAGGGGGTGCCCATGGCTACCCCTCATTTCTGCCAATAGTAGCTCTCACCATAGAGGAACACATTGCTCTCCAGGAACCAATTCCAGGAAGCTGCATACTAGATTCACATCCATGTTTACTTCAAAATGAGAGGTAAAGTCCCTTACTGCTTCTATTCCTAGATCGTTGGGTATGCAAGTGAATAAATTGCTGACGTCCATCATCACCAAAATGAGGTTGTCTATGGAGCTTTTTTGCTCCATTCTTTCATACAGTCTCTCCAGCAGCTGATCAGTGTCCCTCAATACAGTATGTGCGAAAGGCAACAACTTCTTGAGTTCAGTTTCCACATAGATTGAAATGGGCTCAGTGACCCATCCTCTCCCTGAAACTATCGGTCTCAGAGGGGGGTCAACACTGTTCTTATGAATCTTAGGCAACCCTTTGATAACAGGTATAGTTGGATATACCATTTCAAGAAAGTCATATTGATTTTTATCAATTGCTCTAGTCATTAATTTGTCATACAAGACATTCTTTACTGAGGACATCAATCTGTCTACTTGATACTTCTCGGTTTTGTGGTATGTATCACTATGGCTTAACATATCCTGCATTTTCTGGGCATACTGTTTTGAATTCATCACTATTAAAGCTCCTCCTTTGTCAGCTGGCCTGAAAATAATTTCTTTCACTGTTTGCAACTCTTTTAACGCCTGAAACTCATCCTGTGTTAAATTGCAATAGTGTTTACTTTTTCCTTTTGACCTCCATTCAAACACCTCATTCTCACATAACCGTAAGAACATCTCCACAGTGGGATGATTGCTGGGGACAAAGGAACTTGTTTTTTTCAACACAGACGATGTATAGTTTGTACCAGTATTTTCATTGTCAAAAAGACACTTCAACGTAACGTTCCTAGCAAAGCACCTTAAGTCTGTCACCAACTCACTCAGGTCAGAACGTATTGAGGGTATAAAGCTCAAGCCTCTTTGCAGAACACTCTTTTGGGTAGCTGTCAGCTCATTTTATTTTATTTATTTTATTTTATTTTACATTTGTTGACCGGGTTAGTCCAGCTGGATACATATCCGTTTTCAGTGGAGGCCCGGGGAGAAAAGCTCCAAAGAACAGAGGTACATGAGTATATATACTGGCATTACAATAGAAGTTAGTAGGTTAACATAACTTAACAAGACATTATAATACAGGATAAAACACGAATAAGTAATAAAAAATATAAAAAAATATAGTCCTAGATAACAGAGGAGTTGGTGAGATGGATAGTTATGGCTACAGGGTGAACCCTTTGGTAATTGGGTTGCACAGGGGCTTGGCTAGGCTGTTTGGGGTCAAGGGCATATGCTATTAGTCAGGGTTGGGGCATGGGCAAAGCCATTGGGTTTTTAGTAACACTCGGAGTTGTGTTTTAAATTGGTGCAGAGTGGTTATTTGTCTAAGGTTGCATGGGAGGGCATTCCAAGTCTTGCCAATGGAATTGGCATAAAGAGCTTCCCCTCCCGAGTTGTTTGGTTTGATGGTCAATACTTGGATACTTTTTGATGACCTAAGGGATGAGAGATTAGAGTAGGAGGTAAGAATGGTATTCAGTGATGGAGTTTTATCAGGATGATTTATAATTTTGAATGCCTCAGAAAGCTGGTTAAGTTTAAGAACATTGGGCAGTTCTAGCCATCCTAGTGTTCTAAGGTTTAGGCAGTGGTGGGTGCGGTAGGGCATTCCTGTGATAAATCTAGCTATGTGGTGATAGGCAGTAGAAAGTTTATTGAGCTCTTTTTTATGAAGGAAGGAGAAAATAGGGGAGGCATAGAGGAGGGTGGAGAGGAGATGAGTTCGGGCGATGGTTAGTTTGGTGTGGGGGGTTAAGAATTTCTTAATTCTGTACATGGACCCGAGTTTCTTGTTGAGTGATTTAATAGTAAGGTTCACATGCATGTCAAATCTAAGTTTGTGGTCTATTGTCACCCCGAGTAGTTTGGTGTGGGTAACTGGAAAGATTTTGGTACCATTGTTAGCAGACACAATGAAGGTTGGAGTTTGGGTGTTTGGGGATTGTAGACAGTGAGGAGTTGTTGAAGTCGGGAAGAATAGAAGTAATTTGGTTTTGGTTGGATTAAGTAGGAGTTTTAAGTCTGAGAACCATTTTTCGACTAATGAAAAACAGATTTGGGTAGTAGTTTGGAGGTTGGTGAGAGAGTTGTCAGAACAAATAAGGGTGGAGTCATCTGCATATTGGATGCAGGTGGTTTTAGGAAGGACAGAGTGTAGACCGTTAATGAAGAGAGAGAAAAGAAGGGGTCCGAGAATAGATCCTTGGGGTACCCCGATATTGGTGGGGAGTAGGTCTGAAATCATATTTTGCCACTGTACTGCTTGTTTTCTGCCAGAGAGGTAGGCGTTGAACCAACTTATAGTGGATTGGCTAAGATTAAAGGTTTCCAGTGTATGGAGAAGTTGTTTGTGGTTAACCATATCAAAGGCTTTCGATAGGTCTAGAAAGAGAGCAGAGGATATTAGTTTGTTATTCCGATTGAGGTTGATTGAATCGACAAAGGAGAGGAGAGCAGTAGTGGTGCTATGATGTGGGCGAAAGCCGTGTTGGGAGTTAGATAGGAGATTATTATGAATGAGGTGGGTAATAAGTTGTTTATGGATGCAGCGTTCCATGATTTTGGATAGGGGGGACAATATTGCAATGGGTCTATAGTTAGATGTTTCAGTGGAAGGTCCTCCTTTATGGAGTGGAATGATGTATGAGGTTTTCCAGATTGAGGGAATAGAGGCTTCAGAGATAGACCGGTTAATAAGGATGGATACTGGGTAAGCAATGGCGTCAGCTGCTATTTGTAAGTATTTTGCCGGAAGTTGATCAGCCGCTAGGGTAGTTGGTTTGAGTTTATTTAGAAGGGTACGGATGTAAAAGGTGGAGGTGGGTGCTAGGTTAAAGGCAGGTTGGTTTGGAACTTTGGGTGAGGTTGCAGCTGAGGGGGAAGAGGTAAGCTGGCTGGCGAGGGACTGGATAGTCTCTGTAAAAAAAGAATTAAAAGAGTTAGCTATCTCACTTGGATCTTTATCCATGAGTGATTCAGGTGTGGGGGTGGAAGATTTGCCTGGGTGGAGGAGATGGTTAAAGCCAGCCCAAAATTTTTTAGGGTTGTTTTGATGCTTGTCTTGGAGATGATAGAAATATTGCTTTTTGTCGGATGTAACGGCTGCTTTAGTTGAGTTTCTAAGCTGAAGGAATTTGATTCGGTCTAGGGGGGTTTTAGTGGTCCTCCATGTGTTCCATGCTTGGTTTCTGAGTTTAATTTTATTTTTTGTGTCTTTAGTTAGCCAGGGTGCGATATGATCCCTAGTTCTAATGAGACGTTTAGGAGCATGGGAGTCAAGTATTTTAAGGAAGGTATCATTAAAATGGGATACACTCTCTTCTAAGGGTAGAGTTTTTAGGATGGACCAGTTGCATGCTTTAAGATCTGCAAGAAATTGTTCAGGGATGAAATTCTTGCTGTTCCTAACAAGTCTGGTTGGGGGGGGTAGGCAGTTGGACATTTGTGTTTTATTATATAGGTAATGAGGTGGTCACTAAGGTCGTTGGGGAGGGTCCCCACGGTATAGTTGGTAGGGTCTTTGTTTGTAAGGATCCAGTCTATGATACTGTTTTTTTGTTGGGCATATCCAATTCTAGTGGGGGAAAGAATAAGTTGGGAGAAGCCGTGTAAGTTAATAGGCAGAGGATTGGGATGAGAGGAGTATGTGGACCAGTCTATGTTAACGTCTCCTAGAATTATCGTTTCTTGTGGATAGAAGGTGGAAAGCCAGCTGAGAGTTTGTTCAAGGTTTTCAGTGTTGTGGCCTGGAGGTAAATAGGTGACTATGAGATTGATACTTTTTTGGTTGTTTAGGGATATTTTTAGGGCAATCAATTCCTGGTTGTGGATTTTTGGAGGTTGGAGGGGATTCATAGTGATGTTCAAGGAGTTCTTGAACAAAACTGCTATCCCACCGCCCTTTCTTTTCACTCTATCTGCCCTGAGAATGTTATACCCAGGTGGGATGATTTCCTCATCCTTAGTGATAGGTTTAAGCCAGGTTTCGGAAAGACACATGATGTCAGGGGAGTGGGTCTCTAGTAAAGCATGTAAGTTGTGAACTTTGTTGTTGATGCTTCGTACATTGAGGTGAAGCATATGGAGTGAGCCCAATGGGCTTCTGGGAGTGCTCCAGGAGTTTGTGCCTGGGTCAATGGAGGGGCCGGGGTTGGGGTGGATATCGCCATATCTAGTTATGGAACTTTTCAAATAGTCAAGTATCCTTTGGAGTTTAATTAGCAGTTTGAGATGATCCCTAGTTGAGGGTGTTTTAGGGTAACAGAGAGTACGTTGGAAGCAGTAGGGATTTATGTTAGTAGTTGGGTAGTAAGAGGGATGAATGTGATTAGGGGTGTAATGGGAGTAAAGGGAGGTTTGACTGTTGGGTGGGTAGGCACCTGCAGGGTTCAGGGTATCATATCTCGTTAACAGGTAGGTTGAGATAAGTAGTGTCATTAGAAGAGGGAAAGTACTATAAGAGTTTCCTACCATGGTAAGGGGGGGTGAGTTCCCTTGTTTCAGTTGGTGAGCAGTGAAGCTAGGAGGTGGGGGGAGAGAGTTTTAATGGATGAGTTGTATGGGTGGGTGGATTGAGGGTGTAGGCTTTGAACTATAGTCAGGCGGTGGGGAGGGGGGAGTGGTGATTGGGAGAGGGACAGTTGCGATAGGGTGGTGGTAAGGGGGTTGAGCCTAAAGATCAAAATAAATGTAGAGGTAGTGGGGGCGGGTGGGAATAGGGGGCAGGGAGGGGCGCGGAGCGAGCCCGAGCGTAGCGAGGGCGAAGCGGAGCGGGGTCTACACCACCGAGGTTTTACCTCACCACCGAGGTTTTACCTTGTTCTAAAGGTACCCGCCTTAAACGGTAGGAAGCGGACTGTTTGATTAAGTCAAGGTCTGCTTTTTAGCAGGATTTAGTTAACAGGTAGCGAACAGTTCAGTGTTGAGCAAGTGATTCGATTTCAAGTAAAATGACCGCTTTCTTGGAAGAAAAATAACAAGTCTGTGGTCTTTTTTGTTGCTGCCTGACCCTAGACAGTTTAAAAAATACTGTAAGGAAGGTAGATTCTTTACCTAGGCAATTTACTAATAGACGCTTAGATAGTTGTGTGCATTCGCACAGGAGAGGGACGTCTTAGGGCTGCCGTGATGGTTAGGAGCCACGCGGTGTACTTTTGGCTTAGGGGCTGATAAGGGAAAAGAAGATACAAAATAGTTGAATTTAAACAATGCACAAGTCACAATTAAGTTAAGCAGTATGAGTTAAATACTGTAATGGTGTTGTTAGTCTATATAAAACAGTTGTTGAGTCTTTATTACAATGCAATGAACAGCAGTTTGGTGAACTATGCTTTACTAGGACATTAAGACTGCAACACTGGGCCTTCAGAGCGTGCTCTGAAGTACGCACTGTAGGCAATGCTTACTACTACTTCAAAATTGAAACTAAAACATGCGAAGAGAGTAGCACTTTACTTAGTAAGTCAGGTCTAAATGCTAGAAATGTGGTAGAGTTCAGCTTAGGATGAGCGTGCTACAATTACAGCACGCTCACGTTTCAGCGGTAAATTCAGGTAGCGTACTAGTTAACAAACAGACATTTGATTAAGTTGTAATAGCAGTAAAATACATTTAGAGCAGGTAATTAAGGCTTGATGAGCGTGCTCTATGAGCGACTCACTGTATTTAAACTGTGTATGACAATATGTTCACATATAAGCGATTCACTCAAGAAACAAACAGTTGTTCAATAACAAATAACTGTACTACCATTTAAGCAAGGCTAGCATTTGAGGGGTCTACACCACCGAGGTTTTACCTCACCACCGAGGTTTTACCTTGTTCTAAAGGTACCCGCCTTAAACGGTAGGAAGCGGACTGTTTGATTAAGTCAAGGTCTGCTTTTTAGCAGGATTTAGTTAACAGGTAGCGAACAGTTCAGTGTTGAGCAAGTGATTCGATTTCAAGTAAAATGACCGCTTTTTTGGAAGAAAAATAACAAGTCTGTGGTCTTTTTTGTTGCTGCCTGACCCTAGACAGTTTAAAAAATACTGTAAGGAAGGTAGATTCTTTACCTAGGCAATTTACTGATAGACGCTTAGATAGTTGTGTGCATTCGCACAGGAGAGGGACGTCTTAGGGCTGCCGTGATGGTTAGGAGCCACGTGGTGTACTTTTGGCTTAGGGGCTAGGCAATTTACTGATAGACGCTTAGATAGTTGTGTGCATTCGCACAGGAGAGGGACGTCTTAGGGCTGCTGTGATGGTTAGGAGCCACGCGGTGTACTTTTGGCTTAGGGGCGATAACTATCTACACTATAGTTGATCCCGTACTGACATTCTCAAGGAAAAATAACCTCCCCAAGGTTGTATCCATTCCCCACTTCTTCCCACTCATAATTGGATATATTAGTTACCAACGAAATCGATTCATCTGAGCTCATTGAGGTTCCTAAGTTACCTTTCTCTTTTTCCTCTCTCTCTGCTTTCTGACCTGGATCTCCCGACATTTTTCTGTGTTAATAAAAAAGGGAGTTGCTGTAACAAAGGTGCATGGACAGATCCCTTCTTTGGTATCGCACTCGGAACTGTTTCACTTGAAGGGTGAATGCTTCCTGCCAATGCAGTGTCTACATTCGCTGCATTATCATTTTCCGTTAGCGATTTAATGACCTTGAGCATACCAGAGTCATTGTTAACTATACTACCAGTAGTCCTATTGTTAGGAGTATTGCAAGAGGCTAATTCAGGATGTTGCCCATTAGTGTGTATATTACTATGTACTTCAGCATATATATTCACACTAGAAACAGTCCTGCGTGACACAGGTACATTTCCCATGTTGTCAGAGCGTTTATTTCTATCTGGTGCTCTCTTATCCCTCGGCCACTCAAACACGACCGTTAGTAAAATCAAAATAATCTCTCTTCAGTTTGTTAATTTTTATATTTTTCAATTTGTTCTCATAGGTTTCCAATTTATCTTGCAGGGTTTCTAGCTTAAACAAGCAGCTATCAGGTAATCTCATAGTTTCCATTTGCTTTTGCTTACATTCAATAAGAGCAGAAACTTCATCTTCATGTGGCTTAAAGTAGTCTATTAGCAGCTGCATGTATCGGAAGCTTATCACTATGTTAATCTCCTGCCATTTGGCCAGGAGATCTGGGTAGGTGTTCCCATAGCTGGGCATACACCTAATTCTCAATCCCCTCGGTATCACATTATGATGTAGACACGCTTCCATGTGAAATCGCTGCCATTGCAGCCTCTTGAGCTTATAGGCTGCATTCTCAACTTCTCTAAAGATGTTATCAAATTCTTCATTACAGTCTGTAATCAGTTCCTGATTCACGCCAGTCTTTATATTGATATCAAATAAAGGATTGTGCATACCTGCATTAAATGTAGATTTAGTTTTCCGACCATTTTCCATCACAAAATACAGTGTTGACACCAAAGCAGTAACAAATAATAACTGTGTGAGGTGTTAAGGTAAAAAAAAAAACAAGCACAAACAACCAAACCAAAAACCACCTCCAGAGGAAGCCTTAATAGGCAAAAATAGTAAAATGAAAAAAAGGCTTCCACCACAATGAAAAGTTCACTGTGAAATTCTGTTAAGATGTAGGATTTAATAAAACAAAGAAATAAAAAGCACAAATTGTGCTGTTCAAGTTGCAGGTCAAACAGGATAAGCGCTTTCAGTTAAAAAACCTTCTTCAGATCCTAGTGTGTAGACCTGACTTACTGCTGTTAAATAAAGATCAGATGCACGCCTTCCTTAAGCCTCCATTTCATTTCTTAATTAGGCTTCTCTCTTTCAAAATAGGTTTAATAGGAATTACTCTGTTGAGCCCTGGAAATAAATTAGCTCTGAGGTTCATGATCCATTTGCTTTCTTCCTTTTCAGTTTTGTTGACAATGTCTCCTCTTACTTCCCAAGTCTGTCCACCGCCCAGGAGTCTCGGTTGGGTGGGTGGACAGTGGGACTCTCCTCAGGCAAGTCTTTTTTCGTGGCTGCTGCCACCACCATAGCGTTGGCTGTTAACCCTCTAAAACCAATGTGGATTCTCCTCGGGAGGGGAAAGAATTTTGTCAGGTCTCTGAGGGGTCACCTCAATGGAATCGGGGTTCTTCCAAGCACACTGCACAATGAGCTGGATGAGTTCATCGGCAGGCGGGGTGACCCAAGAAGTAGATGACCAGGTGCAGAAAGCCTGCAGGAACACAAACTCCTCAGATGAAGGGTTGGAGGGCTTCCAATCACCTTTCTGCTTTAGTGTTTCCAGGATGTCTCCGAAGGACATATCATCAGGAAGTGACCATGAGGACCATTCGCCATCATCGTAATCTGTGTCTCCCATTAAAGACTCCTCGGGCGAGTCCATGTGCTTCCTCTTGCATGTCCTCTTTTGAGGGGGCTCCTCAGTGGGGTCTCTGAGGAGGACTCAGAAGGGCAGGTACCCTGAACAGGGGTGTCCTGTGGCTTCTCTGCCTGGTGCCCTGGGGAGGTGATTTGTGGCAGCTGTAGCTCAGGGGGCAAAAACTGGGGTTCCAATGTCAAAGGAGTGCTTCCAGAAGCAAGAGCCCTCTCCATTGCACCAAAAGCAGGTCCACCCAAAAAGGAATGGGAGCCCGGAACTGAGAAAGACAACCTCAAGACCGGGATCACACCCCACTCCAAGGAACCTGCCCCCATAGATGGAGCCTCAAGCAGGATCAGTGCAGATGTGACTACCGGCACTGAGGATGGAACAGAAGACACACACAGAACCATGCCCTGAGCCGAGGCTCCCGCCCCCCAATCCCCAGAATGAGGAAGGACTGGTTACACAGGTACCGAGGACCAAAGGGGAAAACCTGGAACCTGCATGAGATCCACTATAGGTGCTGAGGTGGTGAGTCCCAAGAAGAACATTGGAGCAAAAAGCTTCAGAGTCAGAATGGTCAAAGGAGGAGTGTAAGAAGGAGTCTGTGGAGAGACCAACCCAAGTCCTGCAGGTGGATGGGTCTTAGAAAGTGTGGGTATCCCCCTGGCTGCCAACAACTGGTCCATAAGACACACCACATCGTGTTCTGATAGGATCCTGGTGGATCTAGTGAATACTCAAGATGGGGAGTCAGGTCAGTCAATGAACAGGCATAGGAAAATAACTTTCTAGGGTGGCATAAGCCAGGGAACCTTGTTGGCTAGGCTTACTTAGGCCCTTGGGCCAACGGCCTAGTATCTACATATGAATCTATGAACCTATACATCTGGCCCAGGAACGGATCTATGGAAGGGGATTATCAGGTCTATGGTGCAAGGTCTGCTGGCACTGAAGTCTCAAGTTTCGAGACTGGGATTAATGGAGTCAAGTCCAAGTTGGTCAAAAAAGCGCTCTGTGCCGAAGGGGTACTCAGAGCTGAAGAGGTAGGTTCTAATATCATAACCGATGAAGATATAGAAGGAGTGCCCTGAGCCGTAGTGGCCACAGGTGCCGAAGTCATAGTAGGAGTAGTGAGATCTATCGTCGGTGCCGGAGGCAGAATCGGTGCCGAAGCTGGCACCAGTATCATAGGTTTCAAAATGCTCAGAGCTGACAAGGATGGAGCCGTAGAGGCAGATTTATGCTCCGAGGACATCTTTGGGACCTTTGATTTCACAGGCTTACCCTGATCACCCGAGGGTGAGGAGGGAACTGAGTGGGACCTCTTTTTGTCTTTTGTAGGAGGGTTTGAGATCTCCTTCACAGAAATGGCCTTTGAAAAGGGAGACTTAAGTAACCCCTTCAGCATCAGTTTATTTTTGCGCTCATTCAGAGTGCATTGACTGAAACTCTGACAAATGTCACAGGGAGGTTGCACCAAAAGATGGGGCACCCCCAAACAATATACACAATCACCGTGAGAATCACTGTAAGGTAATGTGCCATTACATGAAGTACAATGCTTAAACCCTGAAGTACATTTCTTATCTGACATCTTGACAGAGAGACACCACAGGCAAACACTTGAAGGCAAAATGTAACAAGTCTGTTCTGGTAAGTCAAACACAGTTCAAAAAACCACACAGTCATGTAACTATATTGATATATATATATATATATATATATATATATATATATATATATATATATATATATATCTATGTATATATATAGTAAAAACAGAAACATCTTAGAAAAAACATTAACAGGCTAGGAAAGAAAAGAGAAATACCAGCTATGGTGCTGAAGGAATACCACAAGGGTAAGGGGAGAAGGCCGTACCAACAATGGTACTTGAAAGTTTAACAACGGGTAGAGCAAGGAAGTAAAGATCAAGGTCTGACAGTAGAAAAAACACTGGAAATACTAATCTCTCACTAAAGGTAGAAATATCAATAAGTTTTTCACACAAAAAATCAAATAAGTTTCCACTTAGCTGAGAGCTCGGCTGAAACATGGCTTTACGGCTATGCAGCAAATGAGATCTGGGGTAACAGGGAGAAGGGCATTCTGGGTAGAAGCTCAGCTCGAGTGTTTTTTGGCTGGAACGAGCTTGGTAGAAGGCTGACTCATTTCAGTGATGAATAGAAAGAAGATTAACAACATCAGAATGGGGCTTTTGTGGAAGTGATTGCCAAGTAGGACTTACATAACCCAAGAAAAAGCTAGGATTCCAGGCCACAAGCCCATGAAAGATAGGCTCACACTCCTCCTGGCAGCAAACGCCAGTGGAGATTTCAAGCTGAAGCCTCTGCTGGTGTATCACTCAGAAAACCCAAGATGCTTTGGGAAAAAGATTATAAAATCAAAACTACCTGTAATGTGGGAATCAAACACCAAAGCTTGGGTAGACCAGTCAGTTTTCAAAGAATGGATTTTGGAGGAGTTTGCTCCAAGTGTCAAGAAGTACCCGACAGAAAACAATTTGCCAATGAAAGCTGTTCTGCTTCTGGACAACACCTCTACCCACCCACGAGAGTTAGGGGAAATTCTTCAGGTAGAATAAGATTTCATCAAGGTTTAGTTCCTGCCTCCCAGCACAACTTCTCTCATTCAACCTATGGATCAACAAGTAAATGCCTGTTTCAAGAAGCTCTACACAAAAGCACTCTTCTCAAGGTTCTTCGACATGACCCATTCTTCAGAGAAAACACTGAAGGAATTCTGGAAGACTGAGTTCAACATTCTTAATGCCATATCATTCATCAAAAGTGCATGGGATGGAATGTTGCAGAAAGCCCTTCATGCGTCCTGGAGGAAACTGATTCCTTCCTTTTCCCAGGGCAAAACTGTGGGTGAAGCAGCTGAAGATGGTGCTGCAAGACATCATTTCCACAGCAGAGCACCTGGACATAGGGGAGGTGGATGCAGCAAATGTGGAGGAACTGCTACAAGACCACGACAATGACCTCACAATGGAGGAACTTACAGTACTTTGCAAAGAGCAGTTCAAAGAAAAAGAAAGGAAAATTTCTTCTGAAGATGAGGATGCCAGGAAAAAAGGACCTATGCCTACAGCTTGCATAAAAGGACTTTTATCTAACTGAAGAGGGTGCAGGCTACAGTCTTGGAGTGGCACCCCAACACAGGTGATGTCAACAGGAAGACAGATGTGTTTAACAACACAAGCATGCACCACTTCAAGACCATCCTGAAAAAGAGGGAGAGACAAGTCCCCCTGGACAAATTGTTTTCACCTACACCTGCCACAATACAAAGGGAACAGGCAGGACAGGGTGAAGAAGAGTCCCCTTCCAACAACTAAAGACTAGGTGTTCAGTTTTTGGCATGGACACTAGTCGGGCTGGGCAGAGAGAATGGGCGCAAGTGTATGATGCTTCCTATGATTCCTCCTCCATCCCTCCTCCACATCCTTTCCTCCATTTAAGAGATGTCCTACACTTCAAATCACAGTGAGCTACATTTTTTTAATTTTTTTTAGTTTTGTTTGGGCTGGCAATGAATTAAATAATTTTCCATACATTTGTATGGGAAATCATGTCGTGCAATTCAACCACCATTCCAGAACGAATTACAGTTGAATTATAAGGTACCACCAGCATAAGACTGTCAGTAGTACCTGACTACAAATTTCTCTGTGTCTGTGGTATGTCATGCAGGTGTAGACAAATTCCTCTGCAACTTATGTGAGAGGTTAAGCTTAAAAAAGTGGGTGGTCTTTCCCTTCTTTTGATTCTAAAGAGAGGAAATGAAAGGTTTATAAAGTACAGGAAGGTTTCAGGTACCTACACAGTACTGGAATGATACTGTAGGGAGAAAAGCAACCTAAGAGTTGAGTTAAACTGTAGGCTAAGCTGGAGTTTTCCTTTAAAGAAATGTGTCATTCTAAATCAGAAATTCCTGCTTAGTATTTGTGGCCAAGCATCATAAAATCATAACTACTTATGAAGCACATGAAATCTATAAACATAGCATTTCTTGTTTTCACATCGCAAGGGCCCCTTTAAAAAAACAGAACTTTCAGCAGGGATATATTAAAAAACAGGGATGTCCTGTAACTAGCAGTCTGTATGCCGACATCACCTTAATTTCAACTGCATGTTCATGGAGTATGTATTCACCGGGTAGAAAGCAAGTGTGCACAGAATTTTCAGCTTACCCTTTAGGTATTCTGTACAGGTTTGTTCTAATTAACTACACCTTTTTATCTTCCTGTATTACCTGCACTAAAAGAGTGTAGTTATTTTGCTGCAAACTGTAGCTATACATAGAAGCAAAAAGCAGAGGCTGTTAGTATTCTGTTTGTATTTTCTATCTTATAAAATACATAAACAAAAGAAATGAATAAATAAATGAGAAGTAGAAACTACATTGCATTCAGGTTAGTAGATAATTCTGTGACTTCAATGCACTGTGCAAATAAATATTCTGTACATGAAATCTTAATTACAAACTTTGCCTTAGGCAGTCATTTAATGAATGCTTTATAAAGAGACGATCGTGTATGTGAAAGACGCTGCAAAAATGGGCTACTTTAAACCTTTGGTTTAAAGACTTCATAATCTACTGATGCTTTTCACATTCTTAATGCAGTGCACTAAAAGAAGTCGAACTTCTCTAGCTCTCCAGAAAAAGACAGTGAAAAATACTATCAGTATATAAACCAGGTTAGATAAATGTAAACCGAAACCAAGTACATTACATACATGGTGCATCTTCTGGGTATCTGTTTATACTTGCAAATGAGGAACAGAAACAAGACTATAGTGGAACTAAAATGCAGTATAGCTTAAACTGAGACCATAACATACATTAATAGCATAAAAAGGAGGAGTTATAGCATTTATGGTGCTCACAACTTCTCAAGTGATTTAGCCAACTGTAAAGAAATCCAGCAGCGTAGTTTCCAAAATATAACTGTTACATACTAAATAACATCTAAAGTAAGAATAAGGTCATTTGTCTTTGTTGCCTGGTTTGTATCAATGTTTCCAGTCTAGAACTGCGCTTGAGCTTTAACAAGCTGATCCAGCCATACCTCTCAACTGTCCAGAGTTTTGCAGAATGTCCAGATTTCAACATCATATTTTTGGTCTGTTCCTTATAAAATTTGTGGTTTTCTGGATTTTTTGGAAAATCAGTGAGGAATGAATTCCCTAAATAATGACAGGCATTGGAGTTTCAGCCTTCATATCCTCCAGAAAATGCATGGTAACACAAGACCTTTTATTCTAGCAACTTTCCAAGTTTATAAGAGCATATTTAAAATTTGCTCTATTTTTGAGGCTTTGCCCTCCCATTATGTTTGTCTTTGTGTAGATTTTTTTGTCCTAAGAAGTTAAGAACTATGGATCCAGTCAGTGAGACACAAAGAAGACTGTATTTCATAACAAATGCGACCACAAGCATTGTTGCAGGTTATTTTAGGAAATTCTGCAAGAGTGCTATTCTCTGTTATCAGTGATCTCTGCAAAAACATGAAACCTGATTTGAGATAACACAAACAACTATTGTTGGAAGCCTGGGAAAAAAGAGTGCCTAAAAAGTACCAGTTTGTGAGGCACAATAACATCAATTCAATGCTGTTCTTACATGCTTATTCCATGAGTGTTGCATCTAGATTAATGCCTAGAAAACATAGTTTATACCAGGCTGGGACTATGCTCAAGAAAAATAACATTTTCTTTCCTTTCTACATCCATTATTCTTTTTTGGTTTGCTATCACAGACACATATTCAGCTTTTGTGGGGATCCACACAACCACAGGGAATCTTGGGTCACTTATGAGTTTCCACAAATACACTTAGCTCAGCCCAGAAAAACATCGGCCACATTTCCAGTTCACAATATCAAACTTTAATGATTGAGCGCTTTCGTGAAAAACTTCAGCAGAATCACACGACGTGATACTTAACAATTAAAATACCCTGCCTAAAAAGTTCACATGACCGTGACCACCCAGTGAACAATCTAACTTAATAATTACAACACTAAAAAGTCATTAAACCTGACTAGACCATTATATATCGTGTTTAAATAAATAAGTACAAGTAAAATCAAAATCAAAAAAGAACACTGTCATAACCAAGTCACTTTTAAATAACACTTGTTGTCATCCACTGTAAAAAAAATATTTCTATATCAAATATGACTTTAACGTCAACATGCTGCCTATCAAGATGTTGTCATTCAATCCAGAGGGGACTGGCATTGAGCCTAAGCTCCCAACTAAGTTCTTTTTCTTCTATTAAATTGTCCCACAGCCCCCCCACCCCCGGATCTTTTGCAACCAATTCAGTTGCAAGGAACAAGAAGTGGTGATCGGGGTACTCCCCCAGATATTTCACTAAAGCATTCCCAATATACATTTTTTTATGTCAGAAACATGTTCGTAAATTCTATCCTTAAATCTCCTTTGAGTTTTCCCTGCATAGAAACTACTACATTTTTGACAAACAGCCACATATACCACTCCCTGTGAATTGCGGGTACAGTATAATCTGGATCTAATAACCCTAGGGTTAACCACAATTTGCTCACCCATCAATATATGTTTGCACATATTACAAAACCCACATTTGTAGGTTTTTCAAACTGTAAAAGAATCCCTTATCTTTATATCCTTGTTGCAGATATATTTTTATAGTCCGGCCCTTCTATAAACAATCTCAGGAGTAAGTCTTATCTTGCTGGTAACATCACTAAAACAAGAAAAAATCAACCAGTTCTTGGTCAATATCTCTCTTATCTGGCCTTCTTCCAAACAATAATTTGTGATAAAAGCCAGATCATGTTCACCTGACTGAGGCTGCTTGTTACCTGCCATTTCAACCACAGATACATAAGTGGGCTGTAAAAGGGGTACAATAACACCCTTTTCTCTTTTACTAGTCACTTCATACCTAATTAAAGAGGTTAATCTTTTAGGATAACTTCTTGCCAATAACATAGCTTCCAAAACATTACATTTCTGAAAAAAGATGTCAAAATCCGACACCATTCTGGCCAGTCGAATAAACTGGCCTTTAATGAGCCCCCTCTTTTGATGCATATGTTGACAGCTCTCAAAATGCAGTAGACTATTACATATGTGGGCTTTCTGTATATAGAACTATCCAGTTTATGCCCAGAATAATCTTTAAATAGCCAGACATCAAGGTAATTAATACAATCACAGTTGTACACATAAGTAAACTTCAAAAAAGAAGTGGTGTTGTTCAGAAAATCAATAAAAGTGTTGATCTCATTTTCAGCATGGTCCCATACAATAAATATGTCATCTAAATAATGGAGGTACAGTTTCCAGGGTTGTAATCGGAATTTGTTAAATACATTTTTCCTTTCCCATTGAAGTAAAACAATGTTGCCATAAATAGGGGCACATGCGGCCCCCATTGCCACCCCTTAATCTATTCGAAATATCTCCCTCCAAATAGATAAAATTGTTTTTTAGAACCATTTCCATACAAAACGCCAACACATTAATTCCATTGTTATCCAAACCAGACAATTCACATAAAAAATACAAAACCACTCAAGACCCAAATCATGAGGAACCACATAAAATAATGCAACCATGTCAACTGTGAGAAAAATGAAGTCACTGAAAAAATTAAGATTTTTCACTTTTAGCAAAAAATCCCAGGAATCCCTACACAGATGGTCAAACAGATTTAAACATTTTTTTAACTTTGCATCAACATATTTGCCAAGGGGGTGGGTCTTTGATTTAGTAGCATTAACTATAGGCCTCATTGGTGGATCAGTGGTGCTCTTATGTATTCTCGGAATCCCAAATATGTTTGGCACCACTGGATGTTGCACTTTTAAGTAATGAAAAACATCATGGTTAATCTCCCCCTGATCTACCATATCCAGTAGCCACAAGTCAATCTTGCGATAAGCCAAATGAATGAAATTAAGAGATATTTCTTCGTACAACTCACAGTTGGAAACATAGCAATGCATTCTCTGAAGATATTCATTTTTACTCATCACAACAGCCCATCCCCCCTCGCCAGGCTTCATAACCCTAAGCTCTTTGTTTTTAGACAACTCTAACAAAAGACGGAACTCCTGGGTATTCAAATTGTACTTAGTTGTAGCTTCACATCTACTAAGACTCAGATTCCGAAACTCAAACTCTGCCATGTTTTCATTTTTTGTTAGAGTTGTCTAAAAACAAAGAGCTTAGGGTTATGAAGCCCAACGGGGGGGGGGGCTGTAGTGATGAATAAAAATTAATATTTTCAGAGGATGCCTTTTACTGTGACACTTCATTTTTCTCACAGTTGACTTGGTTGAATTATTTCATGTGATTCTTCACGATTTGGGTCTTGAGCGGTTTCATGGTTTGTTTTATATGAATTTTCTGGTTTGGATAACAATGGAATTAATGTGCTGGTGTTTTGTATGGAAATGGTTCTAAAAACAATTTTATTTATTTGTAGGGACAATATTTCCAGCAGATTAAGAGGGTGGCAATGGGGGCCGCATGTGCCCCCATTTATGCCATGATTGTTTTACTTCAATAGGAAAAGAACTTTGTATTTAACAAATTCAGATTACAACCCTGGAAACTGTACCTCCACTATTTAGATGACATATTTATTGTATGGGCCAGGCTGAAAATGAGATTAGCACTTTTATTGATTTTCTGAACAACACCACTTCTTTTTTGAAGTTTACTTATGCGCACAACTGTAATTGTATTAATTACCTTGATGTCTGGCTGTTTAAAGATTATTCTGGGAGTAAACTGGATAGTTCTATATACAGAAAGTACATAAACCAAAAAATGGACAAGCAAACAAGGCACATAAAAATAATGGAAATAGTTTAATAAAAGTATTAGGTTCAATGAAACAGACCGGTTTCGGCAATTACTTTACAGAGCCTTATCAGTGTTTGAATGTATACAGAAAAAGAACCTATATATAAGAAATTCCTTGAATCATGTGACTCATTACAAATGTTCATTGAGACCAGGCTTAAAGAGCCCACCAAATTTAATAATCCATTTTTTCTCCATTGTATTCAATAACTCATGCCAACCTAATTTATTATTTCTAGATCTCAAAATTTTGCCAATAATGATGAAACTGAAACATGCATTATGATGATTTAAAGAATGTTTATATAGAGCATTTGTTTCCCTCTTGTTCCTAATGTCGCTGAGATGCTCAGATATGCATAGTTTCAATGGTCTGGAGGTTTGACCAACATAAAATGCAGAACACATGCACTTAGCCAAGTAAATGATCCAATCAGTGGAGCAATTAGCAAAGAATTTAATATTAAATACCTCAGGGGTATTGTGACTGGTAAAACTTTTAGTTTTGAGTAACTTGGTACAATATGTGCAATGTCTGCAAGGAAAACATCCAAATAAAGGTTCACCTGATAATGTAGTCTGTATGGTGTGAGTAGTTTTGGCATGGCAGTGTTTAAAATGATTAAAGAAAGCAGATAATTTTTTACCGTTACGAAAAGAAAATGAACATCTGTCACCAAGGATTTCCTGAAGTCTGGGTTCACATGTTAATATATTCCAATTTTGTTGGACCATATTAATCAATTTATTGGTGTTACGTCCATAAGTGGTGATGAATCTGGGAGGTTTGGAGTTGGATTTATGACTGATCCTGCATTGTAATAACTCTTCACGTTTCATGCTGTCAACAATATGTTTGGTATGTACAAGATGACCCAATTTATATCCACAGTCGTGAAATCTATGTACAAGATCATCCCTGAAACATGTGTATGTGTCTTGATCAGAACAAATGCGTTTGATACGCATGAACTGAGATTTGGGAATGTTTTTGCAAATGTGTGGGGGATGGAAGCTGGAGGCATGGAGTAGTGAATTATTTTTGGGGAATTTTCGGTGAATTTCTGTAGACAGCGTATGACCTGATGTGCGACAAACCAAAACATCTAAAAAAATCATTTTATTTTTATCAAAGCTGACAGAAAATTCGATTCCCCATTTATTATCATTCAAATAAGTTGTAAATTCTGAGAAATATTCACTATCTGACCTCCATACCAACCAGCAATCATCTAGATACCTACGCCAAATGTCCATCTCATCAATATAAATATTGTGAGATCTGTCATAAATGACCTGTTCTTCAAAGTACGCCATGAACAAATCCACGTATATGGGTGGAAAAGAAGCCTCCATGGCCATCCCCTTTGTTTGCAAATAACACTTTCCCTTATAGAAAAACACATTCTTAGTCAGTACATGTTCCGTCAAACACAACAAAAGAGTATTAAAACCTGGCCTATATAGTTCTGTCTTATTGAGCCAAAATTCCAAAGCTTCCAAACTGGCCCAGTGTGGAATGTTCGTATATAATGATTTGACGTCTAAGGTGCACAGTAACCAGTCTGGCTCAAGTTGTGTGTCTGAAATTATTTGAAGAAATTCAGTAGTGTCCCTGATCCTAGCTCGGACACATTGTAAAAGAGGCTGTAAATGTTTAGTCAAAAACAAAGAAAGTGGCTCAGTTAATGAATTTTTGCCAAAAACAATGGGTCTGCCTGGGGGGTTGTGAAGATCTTTATGAATTTTAGGTAGAAAGTATATGTATTGTGGGCAGGGATTGGTAATGGTAAGTTGGAACTGTATATTTTTTGTAATGATCCCCTCTTCAACAGCTGATATCAGAAAAAAATCTATCTGTTTTTTAAAAATAGGCATGGGATCCATGGATAATTCAGAATAATAACGTGCATTAGATAACTGGCTAAATGCTTCATGATCATATTGTGAGATATCCTGAACAACAATTGAACCTCCTTTATCAGCACCAATAATAACCAACTCATGATTGTTGGCTAGATTAGTGATATTCTCCATACATGTTTTAGACACATTATTTGATAAGGGCGGAATAGATCTTGAATGGAAATGAAGTTCTTTTAACATAGCTCGTTGAAACATGGAAACATGGTGATTCATAGGCGGCATGAAAGAAGATCTGTGGTATTTGAATTCATCAGAGATCTTTGATGGTTGTTGATCCTGAAAAAATAGTTTTAAAATTAAACGTTCTACAAAATGAAATAATATCCTGAGCAAGACTTTCTTCTGAAACAAAAAAGCCAGGGATGAAAGATAATCCTTTATTCAAGATCTCAATTTCAGAGGAGGAGAGAACATGTGATGAAATGTTGGTGATGTTAACATTATTCACTTTGTCACAAACATTTGCAATAGAGTTTCCATATTGTCTACAATCTTTGTGTTTTCTGCCCCCCCCTCCTCCTACGTGTAAACCCTGCGTGATTGTGGAGTTGCTTCCTTTTAATGCTGGTGATCCTGTGGCACCCCCTGAGTCAGTATCTGGACCAGAAGAGGAATAATCATCAGCTGAAGTATCAGTATTTGTGTTTGAAGATGTGCCTTTTTTAAGAATAGATTTTTGTCCGTTTCCTTTTAGGGGTAGTCCGGTTATGGGCAATGAAGCGGACATGTTTGGCTTTGTTTTCAAAATTAAAAGGGTCACCTTTAGTATAATCATCAAGATCCCTGTGAAACTTTTTCTTTTTCCTTTCTTTTAACTGGGATTCTAACGTAATTAATTCCTTGCTCAAATTTTTGATACTGTCAGTGTAAATAGTCTGACCCTCAAATTCCTTAGCGTGCTCACTAAGCAAAGTAATGGATGAGATTTCTTGTTCTATGATTCTATTGTGGTAATTAGCCAATATTTCAACAAATTTGAGAGATTTTTCTTGTTGAACCTCACTCCATTGTTTGAGCAAGAGTTCATCGGGGGAATTCACCAAAGGTTGTGTACGTATCCTCAGCCCCCGTGGGGTTATTCCTTTAAGTAAGTAGGCACGGAAGAGCTTATAGTGCCATACATTGTTACGTAAAACTCTCATATGTTTATTTAAATTTGAAAAAATATTTTCACAACTGTCATTGGTTGCTGCAACACCAAAATTATCCATCCGTTCACCAGTTGGACCCAGTCCAAAAATTGAAAGGTGATCTCTATCGGCAGATAGACCTGTGAGCAACTGGTGTAGTTCCATGGCCACTTGTGAAAATAGTACTGACAAAAAATACCCAAAATGGATTACTAACAAATCTATGAAGAGATATTGGCCGGTTCAAACCAGGATCAATAAGCAATATGATTAGGATAATTATAGAAGACTGCAGTCTATATAAGAGTGCCTCCAAAATAGTTGGTGTTCATAAGATAAATCATTTGCCGGTCCTAGTTGAGCCAATAAGCCAAAAAGACAGATGCTTCACTTGGTGCAAATATGACTTACTTCAAAATTAAAATGGAGGTATATGGTGCTTACAGTGACCAAATTAACAGAGGTGAGCCTAACAAATGGCCAGATAAAATCAAATGCCCAAACAGAACATGAATTCAAATATTGTGAAAGAATATAATTTAAGTTACCCACATTTGAGTTCAAGATAATAGAATAGAATCATGGAACAATAAATCCATCACAATAGACTGTGAAATCTAAATGTGAAAAATAGAAGGAAATATATATATATATATATATATATATATATATATATATATATACATATATATATATATATATATATATATATATATATATATATATATATATATAATATAATAATAACCCAATTGTTAAATATAATACCATTAAAAGTGAGATTATATTCTGTAGATAATAATATAGGAATCAAAAAATGGGTCAAATGAACAATAGCCACCTTGGTATCATGGATTTGGAAATATAGAAAGAAAGAATATGTATATGAAATAAATACCCTGTTAACTGTGTCTAAACCTAACCAGTTTAAATTGTGCAAAATAGTGAAAAATCACTACTGGAATAATGGTGCCACAGGATTAGCTAGCTGTGTGGGAGTGGTGAAGCCCAAAAAAATCAAATATGTAGTAAAGTTGCATAACATAATGCTTAAACATCATCAAATATATTACAATTGGTTCAGACAACAATGTACAACATTATTTGTCGATAGCATATGTGATATTAATGATTCAAAAATAAAGAACAAATATCTTGCATATAACAGCAATATTTCCTTAAGGTGCACAATAATTGCATACCTAAGGGATGAAGCCCATGAAAATGCCTAGTAAAATTAGTAAATAAGTAAATAAGTATGTCACTTATTGTTCAAAAAGATGCATGGCATAATGCTTATACCTATAAAATGGTTGACCAAAACATGTCAAATATGCTGCCTAAGTACTCACAAAGATTGTATATCATAATTTAGATAGTAAACATGATAGTACCAATGAGCAAAAATAGTACAGCATGACTTTTAAATAATGAAGCTTATAATCCCAGCATCAATGGTCTCTTGAAAGTGGCCAATAAAGTGACACAATAGTAACCTTAGTGCTGAATATGATGTCTAGAAAAAGCATCCAACATAAATTGTTCAGAAGATGCACGGCATAATGCTTATAACTATAAAATGGTTGACAAGAGCATGTCAAATATGCTGCCTGAATACTCCCAAAGATTATATATCATAATTTGGATGGTAAACATGATAGTACCAATGAGCAAAAATAGTACAGCATGACTTTTAAATAATGAAGCTTATAATCCCAGCATCAATGGTCTCTTGAAAGAGGCCAATAAAGTGACACAATAATAACCTTAGTGCTGAATATAATGTCTACAAAAAGCATCCAACATTAATTCCCTCATGAGCTTGAAAATGAGCATAAAAGCTGGCATATGTAGAATATAATGGCAAAAGTGAACCAAAAAAGAAAAAAATATATTATCAAACAGTATTAATACTAAATATAAACATAATACAATGATGTTTGGAGACCAACACAGCTCCCAAGAGTTGAAAGATGTCCATAGAAAGTAAAAAATACTTCCAATGATATTATCCTGATGGCATAGATGTTAAACTATATCCATTTATGGAAAAAAGCAGTCAGCAACATAAGTTCCTTCAAACCTGTACCAAAACGATACCACAAAATGGCTGCACTGTAAATTGCTTCCAATTATGCTCGCTATATCATGGCAAGAATCATAGTGCTTAACCAAGTCAAATTTGTTAGAAAAAACATCAGCAAAATGAAAGCCTTTGAAATCAGTCACAAAAACGGAGCCCTGATACACCTGAGAAAATAAATGGCTGTTGCATTCACCCTGATATGGCGAAAACGTCAGCAACCCTTAGATGAAAATGAGCCCTGATGTGCCTGAGATGTAAATAAATGGCATTTGCATTCACACTGACATGGCGAAAACGTCAGCAACCCTTAGATGAAAATAAGTCAGCTCACATGCTGAATCCAAAGTCAAATACAAAACTAATATAGTCAAAGTAACATAAAGAACCTCTAATTGGCAAAATTTCCTGCTGAAATGCTGGCTTAAAGGCCGAAGGAAATGAAAACGCCGTTTCCCAATGTTGAAACATGGAGAAAAAAAGTACCTTTATAATATTAAATCACTTTGAATCCAATGAAGTAGAAACATGAAATCGAGTAGACTCCCCAATTAAACCCGGTCCAGGAACCAAAAAGTAATCCAAATACTGCTGTAGAAGCAGGAGGTGCCACAGGCCAACCGCAGAGAGAAAACAAGAACCGAGAATGAAGCAGCCTCTGCGAGTACAGCAGCTGCAGGGTCCTAAAGAGCAAGCACATAAACCAAAAAATGGACCAGCAAACAAGGCACATAAAAATAATGGAAAATACTTTAATAAAAGTATTAGGTTCACTTAAACAGACTGGTTTTGGCAATTACTTTACAGAGCCTTCATCAGTGTTTGAATGTATACAGAAAAAGATCCTATATAAGAAATTCCTTGAATCATATGACTCATTACAAATGTTCATTGAGACCAGGCTAAAAGAGCCCACCAAGTTTAATAATCCATTTTTTCTCCATTGTATTCAATAACTCATGCCAACCTAATTTATTATTTCTAGATCTCAAAATTTTGTCAGTAATGATGAAACTGAAACATGCATTATGATGATTTAAAGAATGTTTATATAGAGCATTTGTTTCCCTCTTGTTCCTAATGTCGCTGAGATGCTCAGATATGCATAGTTTCAATGGTCTGGAGGTCTGACCAACATAAAATGCAGAACACGTGCACTTAGCCAAGTAAATGACCCAGTCAGAGGAGCAATTAGCAAAGAATTTAATATTAAATATCTTAGGGGTATTGTGACTGGTAAAAATATACAGTTCCAACTTACCATTACCAATCCCTGCCCACAATACACATACTTTCTACCTAAAATTCATAAAGATCTTCACAATCCCCCAGGCAGACCCATTGTTTCTGGCAAAAATTCATTAACCGAGCCACTTTCTTTGTTTTTGACTAAACATTTACAGCCTCTTTTACAATGTGTCCAAGCTAGGATCAGGGACACTACTGAATTTCTTCAAATAATTTCAGACACACAACTTGAGCCAGACTGGTTACTGTGCACCTTAGACGTCAAATCATTATATACGAACATTCCACACTGGGCCGGTTTGGAAGCTTTGGAATTTTGGCTCAATAAGACAGAACTATATAGGCCAGGTTTTAATACTCTTTTGTTGTGTTTGACGGAACATGTACTGACTAAGAATGTGTTTTTCTAAAAGGGAAAGTGTTATTTGCAAACAAAGGGGACAGCCATGGAGGCTTCTTTTGCACCCATATACGCGGATTTGTTCATGGCGTATTTTGAAGAACAGGTCATTTATGACAGATCTCACAATATTTATATTGATGAGATGGACATTTGGTGTAGGTATCTAGATGATTGCTGGTTGGTATGGAGGTCAGATAGTGAATATCTCTCAGAATTTACAACTTATTTGAATGATAATAAATGGGGAATCGAATTTTCTGTCAGCTTTGATAAAAATAAAATGATTTTTTTAGATGTTTTGGTTTGCCGCACATCAGATCATATGCTGTCTACAGAAATTCACCAAAAATTCCCCGAAAATAATTCACTACTCCATGCCTCCAGCTTCCATCCCCCACACATTTGCAAAAACATTCCCAAATCTCAGTTCATGCGTACCAAACGCATTTGTTCTGATCAAGACATACACACATTTCAGGAATGATCTTGTACATAGATTTCATGACCGTGGATATAAATTGGGTCATCTTGTACATACCAAACATATTGTCGACAGCATGAAACGTGAAGAGTTATTACAATACAAGATCAGTCATAAATCCAACTCCGAACCTCCCAGATTCATCACCACTTATGGACGTAACACCAATAAATTGATTACTATGGTCCAACAAAATTGGAATATATTAACATGTGAACCCAGAATACAGGAAATCCTTGGTGACAGATGTTCATTTTCTTTTCGTAAGGGTAAAAATTTATCTTCTTTCTTTAATCATTTTAAACACTGCAATGCCAAAACTACTCACACCATACAGACTACATTATCAGGGGAACCTTTATTTGGATGTTTTCCTTGCAGACATTGGACATATTGTACCAAGTTACTCAAAACTAAAAGTTTTACCAGTCACAATACCCCTGAGGTATTTAATATTAAATTCTTTGCTAATTGCTCCTCTGACTGGGTCATTTACTTGGCTAAGTGCACGTGTTCTGCATTTTATGTTGGTCAAACCTCCAGACCATTGAAACTACGCATATCTGAGCATCTCAGCGACATTAGGAACAAGAGGGAAACAAATGCTCTATATAAACATTCTTTAAATCATCATAATGCATGTTTCAGTTTCATCATTACTGACAAAATTTTGAGATCTAGAAATAATAAATTAGGTTGGCATGAGTTATTGAATACAATGGAGAAAAAATGGATTATTAAACTTGGTGGGCTCTTTAAGCCTGGTCTCAATGAACATTTGTAATGAATCATATGATTCAAGGAATTTCTTATCTATAGGTTCTTTTTTCTGTATACATTCAAACACTGATGAAGGCTCTGTAAAGTAATTGCTGAAACCGGTCTGTTTAATTGAACCTAATACTTTTATTAAAGTATTTTCCATTATTTTTATGTGCCTTGTTTGCTGGTCCATTTTTTGGTTTATGTACTTGCGCTTTAGGACCCTGCAGCTGCCGTACTCGCAGAGACTGCTTCATTCTCGGTTCTATATACAGAAAGCCCAAATATTGTAATAGTCTACTGCATTTTGAGAGCTGTCACCCTATGCATCAAAAGAGGGGACTCATTAAAGACCAGTTTATTCAACTGGCCAGAATGGTGTCGGATTTTGACAACTTTCTTAAGAAATGTAATGCTTTGAAGATAAATTATTGGCAAGAGTTTATCCTAAAAGATTAACCTCTTTAATTAGGTATGAAGTGACTAGTAAAA
The DNA here is from genome assembly GCF_019279795.1 of Protopterus annectens. Lineage (NCBI taxonomy): Eukaryota > Metazoa > Chordata > Ceratodontiformes > Protopteridae > Protopterus > Protopterus annectens. The sequence continues at coordinate 146,240,546 of NC_056737.1, forward strand.
GAGAAAAGGGTGTTACTGTACCCTTTTTACAGTCCACTTATGTATCTGTGGTTGAAATGTCAATCAGGTGAACATAATCTGGCTTTTATCACAAATTATTGTTTGGAAGAAGGCTAGATAAGAGAGATATTGACCAAGAATTGGTCAATTTATTTCTTGTTTTAGTGATGTTACCAACAAGATAGGATTTCACCCTTAGATTGTTCATAGAAAGGGGTGGACTATAAAATGCTATCTGAAACAAGAATATGAAGTTATGGGATCCTATTACAGTTCAAAAAAACCTGGGACCTACAAATGTGTGTTTTGTAATATGTGCAAACATATAATGATGGGTGAGCAAATTGTGATTAACCGTAGTGTTATTAGATCCAGATTCCACTGTACTTGCAATTCACAGGGAGTGGTGTATGTGGCTGTTTGTCAAAAATGCAATAGTTTCTATGTGGGGAAAACTCAAAGGAGATTTAAGGATAGAATTTATGAAAATGTTTCTGACATTTAAAAAAATGTATATTGGGAGTGCTTTAGGGAAACATCTGGGGGAGTACCCCGATCATCACTTCTTTTTCTTTGCAATTGAATTGGTTGTAAAAAATCCCGGGGGAAGGACCATGGGCTGATTTTAAAAAGAACTTCGTTGGCAGCTTAGGCTCAGTGGTCCCCCCTGGATTGAATGACATCTCGATAGGCAGCGCGTTGAAGTTAAAATCATATTTGATATAGAAATATGTTTTTTTGACAGTGGATGACATCCAGTGTTATTTAAAAGTGACTTTATATGACAGTGTTCTTTTTGGATTTTGATTTTGCTTGTAAATTGTCAGAGTATATACCAAGCCTAATTTCACATAAGTGAGATGCGTGATCTTAGATATTCTCATTTCCAATACTGAGCACAGATGTCAGATCTCAGAAGTTTTGCCCAGTTACTTAAATGACTATTGTCCTTTTTTGCTTTGTGATCCTTTGGAAGATAAATTAAAAAATGTTTTTTGTGAAGGCTAGATAATTTTTTGAGAGGATGAAAACTACATTACTTCTGAAAATAGATATCATTGTTTGGGACCCAAATAATGATTCCAACTCTTTAACAGCATATGAGTGATACATAAGTGAGCAGGTGCAAGATCAGGCTTTGTCCCTACCGAATGGTGCACTGCTACAGTCATCCCTCTCCACAAAGGAGGAGCGACTACAGACCCTGGGAACTATCGCCCCATTAGCCTGGAAAGTCTGATATGCAAAGCTATGGAACGCATCATCATGGACCTAATAAACAAGGATAGAGGGACTCGCCAAACTCTGGATCACACACATTTTGGTTTTGTGAAGAGCAGATCTTGCCTGCTTAACCTGGTCGACTTCTTTGAGTCAGTCACCAGAGCTGTGGATGAAGGCAAGGTGGTTCATACAGCCTACCTTGATCTGACCAAAGCCTTTAATACCATTCCCCACTCAGGAATCATAGAAAAACTCACTAAGCTAGGCATCAACCACTATATCACTAGGTGGGTTGCAAACTGGATCACAGATAGAACCCACAGTGTGAACGTAGCTGACTCCAAGTCAGACTGCTGACCAGTCATGAGTGGAGTCCCACAGTGTTTCATCCTGGTCTTCTCCTGTTTAGTATCTACTTCTCTAAAGTACAGGTCAACACGAAGGGACTCTGGCAGACAAAGTTTGCAGACGATTGCAAGTTGTGAGCTATTATTAACTCTCCAAGTGATGATTACATCCTACAGAAAGGCCTCACTGAGACCAACGACTGCTGTCAGAACCATGGCCTTAAGCCCAGTGCCAAAAATGTGTTGTCATCCCCTTTCGGAAAAACCCAGTTCCCATGAATTACCACATTGATGGTAGTCCACTGAGCACAGAAGGCGTTATAAGAAATCTGGGAACATAGGTGGACAGCAACCTCTCTTTTGACCACCACATTACCACTGCGGTCAGATAGTCCTAGTATGTGGCACATCTCATTACTAAGGGTTTTGCTTCCAGGAAGAAAGAGGTAATTGCCGCCCTCTACTCTTCCCTCATTAGGCCAATCATTGAGTGCTATGCCCCATTTGGCATATACCTCACTAGACACCTGCAACAACTGGAGAGGCCATAAAAGTACCTCACAAAGAGGATCCTAGGGCTTAAACACTTGTCCTATATGGACAGACTTAAAAAACTCCAACTATTCCCTGTCTTATATCACCTACTTAGAGGCGATCTCTGCTTGACTTAAAAAGCCATGTCTGACCCAGCTCTGTTAGAAATGATACATCTAAAGAAATCCCAATCCCTCCGCACCACACACTCCAGAGACCTCAACCTCATTACCACAATCAACAGAACAAGCTGGAGGGACAGGTTCATAACCCAGAGACTGCCCATGCTATGGAATAGACTTCCCATACATGTCAAACAGAGCACCTCACTGGCCCTCTTCAAGAGAAATCTTGATGAATGGATGGGAAATAGAAAATTCACCCCAGGGATCACTCCAATGGCGCTACTCGACAGAGGCACTGGGAACTAAGGTCAGGTGGCACGATGCCCAGGTAATCCTATGGCTAGGCTTGTAAAGGCTCCAGGACCAGTAGCCTCGTACACACCTATGAACCTATAAGGACTAATTGTCTGCATACCAGCTAAGGAGGCTGAAGGGAAAACAAATGGGCATGGCTATCTTCTTCCTTATAACAGTTGAAAGAAAGTGACCTCTGAGTCCATTTGGAAGAGAAATATCTACAACTTGACAGCTTTTCCAAGTGCTGTACACTCAAAAATAATGTAACTTTGCTACAGAAATTACCAAATTATTGAATATTAGGAATAAGCAGAAGGTAGTGGTAAGCCACCCAAAATATTTTTGAAAGAAAATTAAGAAATTATTAGGGAAGTTATAAAAAATCCAATAATTGTTACTAGATTCCAAACATTTTAGTGGTTGATACATCAAAGATCTATTATCCTTGGAATCCCATACTTTCTCAGTACCCATCTCTAAGCATCAATACTTGAAGCATCCCCTTATGGTCTATTTTAGAGAAATCTCGTCCAGAATGTGTGAGAAAGTGCTAGTCAAACTACAAAGTTTTTTGCAAGGGTTTTTTTTTTTTCATTAAATTCTCCCCTCCTCACCCTAGTTGAATCAGGATGTCAGGCCCTGTAACAGCCAAATATTTTGAATCATATATTTCATCTCACATTGACCTCTGGGACATTGCTAATTTCCTTCAGACAATGCCAACCCCCTCTTCTCCACATAGTTTCTGCCTTACAGCCAATCTCTGCCCAATGTTAAACTACCTAAAAAGTAGTGCATAACCAGATGCTTGAACCTGATGAAAATATATTACGTCTTCTCAACTTCGGGAAGGGATAAAACACCCTGGCTCTCATTCATAATATCTCCATCCTGATCAGTTCTAACATAAAAAAGGCATTCTTACAGGAACCATGCTTACAAACTTGAGAAAGGCACTTTTTCATGCTCTCCTGCTAACCATAGTCAAAATTCTTGTATTTTGTGGTGGTGATCCTCTGGGATGTATCCAAAATTACTGGAATAATCAATTGCTTCAAGTAATCGTGGATAATGCGTGAGTACTATAGGTGGTATTAAAAAGGGAGTACCTCAGGTATTAGGTACATAACCCTCATCCTTTAGTTACAGCTTTTGAGAAATTGTGTTTGGATGATTTTTATAGAATGTATAGTTCTAGCAATAATAGAACATATGGTAATTCTAATATGTCTAAGGATGAATTTCAAGCTTTAAATGGCCTACAAAACAACTGTCTTTTAACTATTAGACCCACTGATAAGGGTGGACCCATAGTAATTTTTGATACTGAGGTATATAATAAAGCGATGGAAGGTATGTTGGGTGATAAAAGCTTTTATACAAAAATTACTGTTGCACAAGTTGATGCTATGATTAAAGAAGTTAATAGCACTTTTTTAATGCTCTTAGATGGCTGTATTATTGACAGAGGGAAGCATTGATACCTGTCATTCAGGGCCTGCCCAAAATACACAAAGATCCCTCAAACCCACCGTTTCGACCCATAGTAGCAGGGAGGAACTGGTGTACAGAGCCAGCCTCCATTTATGTGGAGAAGCAGTTAAGGACAGTATCGAATACATGCCCTAATATCTTACGTGACACGCAACACATTTTAAATGATTTGTACTCCTTTCTGATGTTGTATGGAAAAAGGCCAATGTTGCATTTAGTGACACTTGATGTCACTTCTTTATTCACTGTCATTCCTGTCATTCCAAATGAGGAGGGTTTATCCAGCACTAAGCAATTTTTGTCACAACACACAGATTTTGGCAGCATCAAGATAAGATTAATATGTCAATTATTGGAGTGTATTTTGAATATTAATGTCTTTTTATTTAATGGGCATTATTATTGGCAAAGACATGACGTAGCTATGGGCACTTCATGTGCCAATAGCTATGCCAATGTTGTGATGAATATCTGGGAACAAAAGTTTACATGTGAGGGACCATTTAAAGCACAGGTCGTATTCTACCGTAGGTTTGTGGACAACCTCTTCCTCATTTGGGATGGTACTGAATCTATGTTACATGATTTTATTAATTATTTGAATGAGACTACTTCTTATTTGAGGTTTTCATGTAATATATCCACTTCTTTTGTGGATTTTTTAGATGTTAGAGTAAGCTGCGATACTGATGGACATATTTATACAGAACTACATAAGAAGCCATGCCATTGCAATCATCTGTTGTATAAAGAAAGTATGCATCCACCACGTATTCAGAAGTGTGATCAGGAGTCAGACTTTCAGGGCTTCTAGATTGAGTGTGTGAGAGAGTCTGACTTTAACATACAGACAGGGATACTGAAAGATGCATTAGTATCAAGGGGATACAACCATCATGAGATCAATGAAAACATTGAAAAGGTAGTTAGGTTAAGAGATACCAGAGCCAGGCCTTATTTTGGAGAGAAGTATGAGAAGAAAACTGGAAAAGAACTGGGTAGGAACAGTGGACTGAAAGTCTGTCTGTCCTACTCCAGAGATGTCAGACTTTACAAGGAAGTTATAGAGAAATGTTGGAGAGTTTTGACTACAGGTAGTGATATCACTGACATAGATGAAGTAAGGCCATCATTTGTTTATAAAAATATGTGTTCTCTTAAGAGATGGTTATGCTACCCCAAACAGAAACAGTATAGTGTATATGGGAGGTGTACCTCAATGTGTGGACATTGCCAAGCTTGTAAATATATAGATAGTAGTGGGGTATTTAGTCACCCCGATCAGGATAGAATTTATAGGTTCAGTGTTCAAGCCTCATGCAATACTTTCCATGTTGTCTATTTGGCACACTGTATCACATGTAAAAAAATCTACATTGGTAAGACGGATAGAGCATTAAAGGACGGAATTTGGGAACACTACTACCACATAATTAAGAATGATACAGTGAGTGCTCTCTCTAAACATGTATCTGAGACTGATATAACACATTATTTTAAATTTTTAGTAATTGGACAAGTTATAGAAAGTAATAGAAAGGGAGATATTAGGAATCAAACAGAGCAGTTGGAGTTGAAATGGATAATTAGGATGAGGGGGGATTTTGGGCATGACCTGAATGACAGAGTTCCACTTAGGCCTAAACACAAGGCCAGAGCCCTTAAGAGGAAATGAATTATTTTAGGTAGTATGTTATGTATTAGTGTTTTAAAGTGCTATCTGCACATGTTTTTATGTGTGCTTCCGTGAATGTTATTGCTTTAATGAATTATTTTAGATACTGATGTATTAATTATGGTATGAAATAATGTTTTTAATAGTTTTTCATGTTTTAATAAGTGTTGTTGCCTATAGTGCTTGTCTCCTTAATTTACAAATGATGTGATACATGTGACTTATTTCGATGGTATTTAAGGAGGGGTTCTGTTACTGTGATTTACATCTGATGAAGTAGTGATACTACGAAAGCACTTATGTCCTTATTTTTTGTGAATTAAAGATGGGTTCATCTATAAGCCTTGCTGTAGTTTCTGGGTCCACCTGCTGTTTTTTGTATGTGTTGAACATTTGTTTGGAAGGACCTTGGTGCTCACTGTGGTTGGTGGTCATTTTTATTTGATTGTATCTAGTATGTTTTAGTTAGTATTAGGCATCTGTTTGAGGTTCCTCAATACTTTGGCTCCAAACCAGTCATTTTACATTAAGAGAGTACAAGTCTGAACTCTTGTGGCAGGACAGGACTGATTTCACCTCGCTGAGCTGGTATTGCTGGTGGAAAACTCATTGTGTGCTTACCTAGTTGGCTTTAGGGCATAGTTAGTGCAAAACATGCTTTTTTATGATCATATATAAGCCTCATATTTGTGCGAAGCTCCTCTTCACACAGTGGCGGTTACTGGTACCTTGTATACACAATCATCAATAGTCAAATTTTCCTGTAAAAAACACCTTGGAACTTTAGCTCAGTCCCACATTAATCATGGTACAACTACTTTGCACAGTAAGAAGCATTTACACATTTAGTTAAAACTATTTAGGTCTCCCTTACTTTATTATAGCACCCAAGACAATTGCTGCTCAGAGAACATATGGCTTGGGTGTTGGGCAGCATTGCTGGTTAAGTTAGCTGCAGATCACACCAAGTAAGCACCCTTCCCTCATCTGGTTACAGTCACCCTCCACTCCTATCCCTTGCAAGTACACATTAGGACCTGCTACCATGGATGGTCACTTTTCTGCTATATCTGCATCCAGCTTGGTGAACATGGGCATCCTTAGGCAATGTAACAATTGCTTATGTATGCACTGACATCCTTTAATTCTCAAACAGACAAATACACTATGTGGGAGATGTAGTTGCAAACTGACACTGGAGGCTAGACTCTCACATACAAACACAAAAAGCAACAAGGAGGTTGTCAGTGATTTACACACATCATTCACTGTACCCAAAAAGGGCCACACACATAGACCCATATATGTGAAAATGCTCACATGTAACTTACCCATACATCAAAGACCTCACAGGCACAGGCCTCAGAAATACTGCATGCATACAAACAAGACAATTCCCATCACAACCCATAAAACTACATCTCATTGTGTCTCAACTACCAAGTCCATAAGGTGAAACACTCCACAACTCAATATTCTGTCCATAGGAGACTCCATTGTGAGACACAGTGATGTCCCCCTTACTAGGATGGATAAAGAGAAGGTTACAGTTTGTTGCCTATCAGAGGCCAGAATCCACCAGATCATGCAACATTCAGCTAACTTATTGCTAAGTACCAGAATGACTCAGTCATAATCCATGTGGGCATGAATGACCTGAGATGTACGTCCTTGGATTACATGCAGAAAGACATGACTGAGCTCAGAATATGTGACACAGACAGATACGAGCAGAGCACTGAGCAGCATTCTACCATCTCAAAGGAAAATACCACAATACTAGCAAAAATGATTGACTTTAACAATTGGCTTAGCTACTGGTGTCATTCCAAAGGGGTCCAATACTTCTCAGCCTGGCAGGACATGGTTAACAGGCCATACTGCCTTGCCAGGGATGGTCTTCACCTGTCACGTCTAGGCTTTCAGATATTGGTCAAAACATTATCCACCCCTGTAGTGCCTTTTGTAGGAACTGCCAAACAGACAAACCTTCCAGCATAACAAAAGCTACTCAGGACAAGCTAAAGGTGTTACTGTTCAAAGCTAAGAGTCTTAACAAGAAACTGCACTCCTGGAAGCTCTCCTCAATCTGGAAAATGCTGTTGTCTGTGCAGTTACTGAAACATGGCCCAAAGCAACAGAAAGCACTCTGGCAGTGCATGGCTATAATGCATTTTGAACATTTTGACCACCCACTGAACATGAAAGAGCAAAAGGTGGAGATGCATCTATCTCCGTAAAGGATAAGCTGGTCAAATAATATGGCATGCTTGAGCTAATCCATGTCCAACTTACCATGGTAAAATCCCATCACCATATTCTTGCTAGCTACAGGTCCCCCACCATGAACCAGGAAACCCATACATCGTACCTGAAGTCACTAGAATCATTCACCATCCAGCCTGACACCATACTCATGGGTGATTTTAACTATCCCTCTATTAATTAGGATGTATACACAACCACTAACATGCAGGTCCAAATATTTCTTGACTTTGTAAATTCAAATCTTCTGGAGCACCTAGACTGTACTCCCACTAGGAGAATAAATATCCTAGATCTGGTACTCACAAATATGGGAGAGTGCTGCACCCCCCCCCCCCCCCAGTGTGATGTCCTCACTGGTAAGATCAGATCACAAAGTGGTCTCCCTTGAAATAAAGGTAAAACTAGTCCCACCACCTAACCCCCAAAACTTTAAGAACTTCTCTAAATTAAATTACCCTTACTGAGGGATGACATAGCTAGTTTCCAAGCTCCTCCAAGCCAAGAAAACACAGAAATCAATGCACAGGGTACACAAAAGCCCTGCATGACCATATAAACAACTACATAGAAATGGCAGTACCAGACCAAAATAAACCCAGGTCAAACTGCAAAAGAAAGCCACTTTGGTGGGCCCCTAGTATTAATAGGTTGTACAACAAAAGATAGCAAATCCTGTTGAGAAGTGAGAGGGGGATGTACACAACAGAGTAAAAAGTCCCTCTTTAGTCTAAACAAGGGAATTAGGAAACTAATCAAATCTCTGAAAGCAGACTTTCAAGTAAAAATAACCTCCAAAGCTAAGGATAATCATATGGCATTTTTCAGTTATGTCCACAAGCTTAAGGGCACCACCCAAGAATGTGCTGAATTAGTTGTAGACAGCATCACCTATACTCAACCAAAAGATATAGCAAATCTGCTGGTTGACAAATTCAGCTCAAATTTTGCCTCTCCATCACCCACAGTTCTACCCCACAAATTATCCTTCACCACTCCACCACCAACTATCAACAAAGAACAGGTTTCCACTGTCCTTTGTACAGCTAAAAACATGGCTTCAATGGGGCCTGGCGATATACCAGGTTGCCTCTTAAACAGCTTAAATTAGGAATTCACAGGCCCATTAGGATTTCTATTTAACTACAGCCTCTGGACTGGCTTTGTCTCGATAGAGTAGAGGACAGCAATAGCCATCCCTCTGCATAAAGAGAGACCATCTACTGACCCAGGAAATTATAGACCTATATTCTGACCAGTCTTAAACCTCCAAACACTGGACTCGACCCAATTTAGCTTTTTCAAGAGCAGGTCATGCCTACTGAATCTGGTGGATTTCTTTGAAAAAGTCACTAAGGCCATGGATGAAGGTAAAACAGTACATACTGTCTACCTCAACCAGGCCAAGGCATTTGACACAGTTCCCCACTCAGGTATTATAAGAAATATTCACAAAATTGGGCATAAATCCCTGAATCAAAAGATGGCTAACCAATTGGCTCATGGACAGGACATGTGGTTAAAGGGGTCTATATTACAATGTCGAACTTACAAAAGTTCGATTGTTGTAATATCAAACCGTTATGTTCAAAACCCAACAAAACCAAAAGCACAGAACAGCAATTTTTTTTCCCAGGGAAAAAAATTGCTGTTCTGTGACAGACAAAAAAAAAAAGCTTAACCTTAAACCTAAACTGAAGTGGGGGGGCTCCCCCCCACACACACCTCCCCTACTTAAATATACCAATTCTGAGATCGCACCACAGTGGAGGAAATAGCAAACGGCCCACCGATTTTTTTCACTGGGAAAAAAGTTGATGTGCCATGGCCTCGCTATTTTCCACTTTCGGACTTTAGGGTTCGATATTACAATGTTCGAACTTGTTTCAGTTCGATATTGTAATATAGACCCTGGTTAAAGTGGGTGAATGCAGATCCATCAAGAGGCCAGTTACTAGTGATGTGCCACAGGGCTTAGTGCTGGGATCACCCCTGTTTGGAATATACTTTTCTGAAGTCAAGGCTAATTTGGAAGGCCTCTGCATGACAAAGTTTGCCAACTACTGAAAACTGGGGGCAATCACTCTATCCCTCAATGATATAGATGTCCTTCAGGAGGGTCTAGATCAGAAAATGATTGGTGCCAGAACCATAGCCTAAAACTAAATGCAAAAAAAATACATTAATTTGGGAAGTCAAATACCCCTGGATCTGTATTTGGAAGGGTGCACTCTCCTTAACTCCACCATGTCATATTAAATATTTTTGTGTGAGCTTGCATAAACCTTAGGTCACAAAACATTTTGAATGTATGGGAAATTACACACTTTGTATCTACTATTCCATTACCTCATACTTTCTCATTTTATTTATTTATACATTTTTTTACTTATTTATTTTTAAACACCTTTATTAAATTACCACTTAAGGCTAAGGCAACATGCATTAACATAAAAGAAAACAAATCATATTAACATTTTTCCATTTACATATTGTACATTGCATATTGTCTCTTTCCTTGTAACTATCATCAGTCCAATATTACACAAAGTGCTGAATTCCTGCCTTCCCTCATTCATCATCTTTTCCCTCTTCCTTAACCTTATTATGCTTGACTTCAGAGAAGTATATTCCAAACAGGAGTGGTCCCAGTACTAAGCCCTGTGGCACATCACTAGTAACAGGCCTCTTGCTGGATTTGGCCAGTTACTAGTGATGTGGCCCAGGCAGATATGACACTAGCCCTGGGCAGTATCCTACCGTCACCCAGAATGATACCACAGTACAAACAAACAATGATTAACTTCAACAATTGGCTAAGTTTCTGGTGTTATTCTAAGGGGATCCAGTATCTGTCTGCTTGGGATGACATGATCGACAGACCTCAATGCTTTGCCAGAGATGACCTGCATCTGTCGCCCCTGGGTTTCTGGTTACTGGCGAAGGTTCTTGCCATCCCTAAAGTGACTTTGTTTAGGCAGCGTTCCAAAGACCAAAATACCACCTTAACAGCTATTAATAAATGCAATCTGAGGGTCATGCTGCTCAATGCTAGAAGTCTAAATCTCAAGATGCACTCACTCAAAGCATTCTTCAAAATGGAGAATATCGACATTTGTGTTGTAAGGGAGACCTGGTTTAAAGCGGCAGAAATCATCCCTGCACTACCAGGCTATAACTCATTCCACACCTTTTGGCCCCGAAACATGGACCAAAGTTCCAAAGGTGGTGGTATCTCCATATTTATAAAGGATATGCACACCTCCAGACTAGTAGCCCAGCATAATATATCTGAGATATTTCAGGTACAACTAACATTGGGTAAGACTGTGATCCGGGTCATAGCCTGCTATAGGTCCTCAACCATGTCCCTAGACTCTCACTCCACATTCCTAAGCACCCTGGAATCTATCAAGGTGCTACCCAACAGTCTCATACTAGGAGGCTTCAACTACCTCTCTATCAACTGGGAAAACTACTCAATCACCAATGCCCTGGCCCAACACTTCCTAGAATTCATCAATTCCAATGCCCTGGACCAGCTCATTCTTACCCCTACTAGAAGAAGCAACATCCTTGACCTGGTTATTACTAACATGGGAAGCCATTGCTCTTCACCACCAATAGTCAATTCCTCCCTGGTTAGATCTGACCACAAACTATTCACCATGGAAATCCACATCTCATCCACACTCCCTGCAATGGTATCCACCATTAAAAACTTCTCCAAAGCTGACTTTGAACTCCTAAAAACAGAGGTGGCTAACTTCACAGCACCCATGCAATGGAAAATAGATACATGACTGATAAATCATACACCAATGCACTGTATGAACACATACATAAATGCATGGAACTAGGCATACCCAACAGAACCAAGACACTCTCCTCCAAAAAAGGGAACCCAGTCTGGTGGTCCCCTGCCATTAATAAACTCTACAACAGAAGGAAGAAACTGTTGCAGAAAAAGGTAAGTCCCAACACTGGAAAAATTCCCTTATTAGCCTCAATAGAAAGTTGAGATCTCTCATCAAAACCTCCAAAGCCAGCTATGAAGGCAGAATTGCAGCATACACTAAAAACAACTACAAAGCCTTCTTTAATTATATCAAGAATCTCCAAGGCAATACTCAGATTTGCTCTGAGTTAATGTATGATGGTACCTCCTATACTGAGCCAACAGATATTGCCAAAATACTGGCTGACAGATTCAGTGCCAACTTTACCCCCCCAAAGGACCAATCTCAATACCAGAAGAATGCCAGGCACCCTGCATTACTGCAGCACAGGTTAAAGCTGCATTGTCTAAGGCCAAGAATATAGCTTCCATGGGATCTGACAATATCCCTAGCTGTGTTCTACATCAATTACAAAGTGAACTGGCACCACATCTGTGTGCTCTGTTCACTCACAGCCTCACCTCAGGCTTTGTCCCTACCAAATAGTGCACTGCTACAGTCATCCCTCTCCATAAAGGAGTAGTGGCTACAGACCCTGGAAATTATTGCCCCATTAGCCTGATGAGTCTAATATGTAAGGCTATGGAGCGCATCATCATGGACCTAATTAACAAGGTTATAGGGAATCTCCAAACTCTAGATCCCATGCAATTTGGTTTTGTGAAAGGTAGATCATGCCTGCTCAATCTGGTTGACTTCTTTGAGTCAGTCACCAGAGCAGTGAATGAAGGTAAGGCCATTCATACAGCCTACCTCAATCTGGCCAAGGCCTTTGATACCATTCCTCACTCAGGAATTATTGATAAACTCACCAAACTCTGCATCAACCCCTATATCATTAGGTGGGTTGCAAATTGCCACACAGATAGAACACACAGTGTGAAAGTAGAGGACTCCAAGTCAGACTGCCGACCAGTCACAAGTGGAGTCCCACAGGGATCAATACTGGGTCCCCTACTGTTTGGCATCTACTTCTCAGAAGTCCAGGCCAACACAGAGGGACTCTGGCTGACCAAATTCGCAGATGACTGCAAGCTGGGAGCCATTATTAACTCCCTAAGTGATGCATACATCCTACAGAAAGGCCTCACTGAGACCAATGACTGGTGTTGAAACCACGGGCTTAAGCTTAATGCCAAAAAATGCGTTGTCATCCCCTTTGGGAAAAACTCAGTTCGCATTAATTAACACATCGATGGGAGGCCACTGAACACTGAAGGCATTATAAGAGATCTGGGGACCCAGGTTGACAGCAACCTCTCCTTCGACCACTGCATTGCCACTGTGGTCAGAAAGTCCTTCTATGTGGCACATCTCATTACCAAGGGTTTTGCATCCAGGAAGAAAGAAGTCATTATTTCTCTCTACTCTTCCCTCATTAGACCAATCATAGAGTATAATGCCCCATTTGGCATGTACCTCACTAGACACCTGCAACAGCTGGAGAGGCTGTAAAAGTACCTCACAAAGAGGATCCTAGGCCTTAAACACATGTCCTACATGGACAGAATAAAAAAACTCCAGCTATTGTCTGTCTCATATCGTCTACCAAGAGGCAATCTCTACTTGACTTACAAAGCCATGTCTGACCCAGCTCTGTTAGAAATGTTACAGCTAAAGAAATCCCAATCCCTCCACACCACACACTCCAGAGACCTCAACCTCATTTCCACAATCAACAGAACATGCTGGAGGGACAGGTGCATAACCTAGAGATTGAGACTGCCCATGCTTTGGAATAGACTTCCCATACATGTCAAGCAGAGCACCTCACTAGCTCTCTTCAAGAGAAATCTTGATGAGTGGATGGGAAATAGAAAGTTCACCCTGGGGATCACTCCAGTGGCTGTACTTGATAGACGCACTGGGAACTAACGAAGGGTGTCACAACACAAGGGCACTTCTATGGGCTAGGCTTGTAAGGTCCCCAGGGCCATTAGCCTAGTACACACCTATGAACCTATGAACCTATGTATTGTTCTCACAATTTTCATTTATTTTTATGTAATTAGCTCCTTCACTTTTCTAAACATCCCTCTACTAGATATTTAAGTCTTTTATAGTTTTCATTACTTCAAATACAGTTAGCTTAGACTTAGATTTTCATTTTCTAGTAATTAAAGCTGCAGTGGTGCAGCGGTTAGCATTGTTGCCTCACAGCAAGAGGTTCTCCCGTTCAATTCTCAGCTGGAGTGCCTTCTGTGTGGAGTCTGCATGTCCTCCCCACGGTCGACTGACATTTAAAGACATGTAGGTAGGTGCGTGTGTGAATGGGTGCACCTTCTTTGAAGGTTGGGTGTCGGGCTGGCAACTCGGCATCGTAAAAAAATCCACTGCCAATCATTAGCGGACTGGAGTTCTGCTGTGGTGACCGATAACCGGGAAAAGCCGAAAGACAAGACATTTTTGGCAGCCAATGTAATTAAATTTAACAAGGCCTTACTACGTCTAGGTGGTTCAGATCCTGTATCCCAGCTGAAAATAATCATTTCCCTAGTTACACCCATTTGCTCACCCAATATCTGACAGAGTTCTTTATAGGTAATTTTTAAAATCTGCCAACTCATTACACTCCCAAAACATATGTTCCCAGTCACCTATTTTTTGCCCATCACATCTCCAACATTTGCTATCTAACTGAGAGAACATTCTTTAAAGTCTGCTTGGGGTATAAAAATATGCAAAGAGCCTAAACCTTCTGCCATACATATGTCATCCCACTGTTCTCTTGTAAATTGCTTTTCCAGTCTCTTTTCCTAATCCTTTATAACCTCCTCTGATTGATTCATACAGTAATGCAATATTTAATATGTCCCACTAGTTATCGCTTTTCTAAAATTAGCTGATTTTCTAGATTCAAATAAAAGCTGTACCAGAGCAGATCTTTCACTTAAGATTCCTCTATCCCTTTCTCTTTGCCTACATTCTGATATCAATCCCTAGTATAGTAGGCAGTCTCTAGCCTGCAGTCCAAGCTTCTTCTTCTTCGTGGCTTCATCCCAATCTATTCACAGGTTCATAGGTGTTTACTAGGCTAATGACAACAAGGGTCTTTTTAAGCCTAGCCATGCATCCCAAATCTCTGACAAGTTCTGATACCCTTGATAAGTGTAAGAATGGGCCTGGGAGATGAACCATTTACAGGTTACCTCTGTCCATTAGAGTCATAGGTGCTAAACCAGGGATGAATTTCCTGTTCCCATCCAATTGCCCAAGTTGCACTTGAATTGGGTTAGGGAGGAACTCTGCTTCACATGGATGGGGAGCCTGTTCCAAAGATGGGATAGTCTCTGGGATACATACCAATCTCTCCAGCAGGTCCTATTTATATCACAGTCAAGGTTTAAGTCATTAGAAATGGTAATTCTGGTGCTGTTTGCTTTTGTGGATATGCAGGTGATACATCAGAATGAGGTCTGAAAATGCCCTGTATGCCAGGCAAAGATCTCCACTCAAAAGCCTGTAGGGGGACAGAATACAGAGATAGGGCCTTGAGGCAGTCTGCATAGGACATATTACTTACACACTGTATTCTTTTAGTGAGGAACCGCTGTGGACATTCCAAAATTTGTGGATATGCCTGGTTAGGTACATACCAAAGGGGGCATTGTACTCAATGACTGGTCTGATGATTGCTAAATACAGTGGAACAATGGCTTCCTTGGACTTAGATGCCATATCTTTGTTTATAAGTTGTGCAATATAGAATGATTTCCTCACCACTGTAGACACGTGATGATCAAAGTCTATATTACTATCTATATGTGTCCCTAAGTCCCTGACTACTGGGTCAGCTCTAAGGGGTGTATTGTCAATATGATAGTTACCAGAGATGGATGACTTCCCAAAGGATACTATTATGTATTTCTTGGCATTTAGTTTTGGCTCTGACACCAGTTGTTTGTCAGTGTCAGCCCCTCCTGGAGAACATCTGTGTCAGTGTGAGATTCAATGACAACTCCTAATTTGCAATCATATGCAAATTTAGTGAGCCAGAGACCATTGACATTGGCCTTGACTTCTGAGAAGTAAATGCAAAAATTAACAGTCCAAGGACTGATCCCTGAGGGACTCCACTTGTGACTGGCCTCTTTGTAGAGGTGGACTCCCCAATTCTAACTTCCTGGGTCCTGTCATTGAGCTAGTTGGCTATCTACTGGGTGGCATACGGGTTTGTACTTAACCTCCTGAGTTTGTCAACAATACCTGAGTGGGGTATTGTGTTAAATGCCTTGGCTAGGTCAAGGTATGCAGTGTGAATGACTCTGCCTTCATCCGTTGCTTTGGTGACCTGCTCGAAGAAGTCCACCAGGTTGAGTAGGCATAATCTGCCCTTGACGAAACCAAACTGGGTTAGGTCCAGTGTCTGGAGGTTTACTATATCTCTATTGATTATCTCCATGATAATTCTTTCCATAGCTTTACATATAAGACTAGTGAGACTTACAGGTCTGTAGTTTCCATGGTCTGTAGATGGCCCACCTTTGTGCAGATGGATGATTGTTGCCTTTCTCCATTTATGAGGCATGAAGCCTGTTCGGAGGCTACAGTTAAATAGTAATTCCAGATGCCCTGATAGGCCATGTTTCATGCTATTAAGAAGGCATCTTAGGATATTGTCAGGGTCCATTGATGCAGTGTTCTTGGTCTTAGAGAGAGCATTAAGGACCTGTTCCCTAGTAATAGTAGGGGGAGTTATATTTGATGATATTTCCTGAGGGAAGGTTGATGGTGAGAGAAGAGTAAAGTTGGAGCTGAATTTATCAGCCAGGATGTTTGCTATATTTTCTGGCTCGATATAGGTGGCTCCATTTACAATGAGCTCTGCACACAATTGTGTATTGCCTCTGAGGTTGCAGACATAGCTAAAGAATGCTTTGTGGTTGTCCTTGGCCTGGGAGGCCAAACTTACCTCAAATTTGGCTTTGGTAAACTTTATTTGTCCTCTGAGTTGTTTGTTTAGTTTGATGAGAGTGCTTTATCCTGCTGGGTGCTGTACCTCCTAATTTTGCCATGATTTTCTTCCTCCTGTTATACAGTGATTGATTTTGTGATGCCACCAGGGTGGCTTGTTTTTTGAGTTAGTTCTGTACTTCTTCCTGGTGGGTACAGCTGCCTCTATGCAGCTTTTAACATGCTTGTACAGGGTTTCTGTCAACAGTTCTGCATAGGCAGCAGTGTTCTCAGGGTTTATGGGGGCTTGAAAGTTTGCCAGGTTCTCACTTAATAGCAGGAGATTAGCCTTAGAATAGTTCCTGAGTATTCCAGATTTAGCTGGGGGTCCGGGTTTTATTTTTACTTCAAAGGAGACCATTTTGTGGTCTGACCTTACCAGGGAAGGCATTACAGTAGAGGGTGTGCAGCAGTCTCCCATATTAGTGAGGACCAGCTCTAGTATGGTTGCATCCCTGGTTGGTGTATTGACTATCTGGTCTAGGGAGTTTGTGTTTAAAAAATCCAGGAATCTCTGTGCATGTACTTTTGGTGTTGTATAGGATTTCCAGTTAATAGTGGGGAAATTAAAGTCACCCATGAATATGGTATTGGGTTGGATGGTTAGTGTTTCTAATAAGTTTAAATACATGGTATGGGTTTCCTGGGTCATAGAGGGGGACCTATAGCTTGCAAGGAAATGCTATTGGATTTTACCTGTGGTTATTTGAACATGGATAAGCTTAAGTGTATTATCCTGTTTGAACAGCTTTGAAGTATATTTATTTTTGATGTAAACAGAGGCATCTCCACCTTTAGTCCCTGCTTGTGAAGTAGCTGGTCTAAATGTGTGGAAGGCATTATAACCTTGCACTATTACATTTCCCTCTCTATTTATTTGCTCCCAATACCTTGGTTCCTTTGATTTTTCTCCAGTAAATTACAGACACCACTTGCTTATTTTCTGTTCCTCTACTTGCAGTTATCCCTATTGGTAAAATCTCCTTTCTCCATTCCCATGTTAGCTTACTTCTTAGAATACTTCCTACTACTTTATACATTTAATATTCTGTATGGTTGTTATTATTCTCCATAAAGACCTCCATCAAACATCGTACTCTCTTTATTTCTTGAACTTCCCCTCTTGCTTCATCGATACTTTCTCATTGTATTAACGACACACCTTTAATCATTATTTCTCCAGTTCAATTCCAGTGCAAGCCAACATTTGGAATCGTCAAATATTTGTTTGTGTTGAAAGGAAATACGAATCAGATCCCTGTTTGAGAATGTAATATTGGCTATGAAAAAGCTTACGGTTATAAGTTAGAGTAAAGAGAGAAGGTTTCTTTCCTATTATATAATTTATTTGCTAGGATTACAGCAATCCATAAAATGTAGCATGGATCACAATATCCCAAGTGGGTGTTTTCTCTTTCTTTAACAGGTAAGCAGTTAGCTACACTTCTTTAGGTCCCAGAATAGTGAACTGCCACTGTTTTTACTCCATAAGAAGCTTTCCAGAAAACATTTGCGGGACTAAGTGAAGTGCAGAAAGGGGGATCCAAGAATGATAAGGAATATCCCAGACTGAACAGGAAGAGCAGAAGACATATCTACAGCACTTCTCTTACAACCATAACCAATCAAATTTATTAAAGCATGCCACTGTAGCACGTTTCCTGAGGTACCCAGCCCAGGATCGGCTGAAGAGTACTGCCCATTCATCAGCATATACTGCCTGGCCAAAATAATAAATAAGCTTTTATAATGCAGCATATTATTCAATATCATTCTTTTCAGTCAGGCAGCATGACTTTAAACAAAAATACAGCACCACCACTGCCATCCTTCCTTTGAGATGGTTACCAATATGGAAAGAAGGAAAAGTACCAGTTGTAACGTTTATTAACCTTGAAAAAGCCTTTGAATGTACCTACCAAAGTATCTTACTGGCAAAACAAAAAAAATGCAGATTGTGTAATAAAGTCTGAAATACAATATTTACCATATCAACCAAAACTTCACAACAACTATCTTCTTTCAGTAACACTGATGTACTTTAAGGTTCAGTACTAGGTGCCCTTTTATTCTGTTTATCAATGACCTCCCTTGGGAGCATCCCACACTTAATTACAGGCCCATAGGTTCACAGGTCATTTTTAGGCTAGCTGCCTTTGCAGACCATTTTAAGCCTGGCTAATTTCCCTTTTTGTACTCAAAATATACTGTCCCATTTGGTTATAGAATGGCATTATCTATCCCAAGGTCAACAATTATATATTACCTCTAATGTAAATAACTGGGATCATATCATAGATAATCTGAGAGGTTGCATGGATGGGATAAGGCATTTAGGAGCTGCTTCTGTCCATTAGTAATGTAACTAGTAATTCCTAGTAATAGTAAATTACATAATTTATGTTGACAATATAGTCATCTTCAGATATTCCAATACTGAAAACCATATTAGCTCCTTACTACAAAATGATTTTAAACTTCAATGAAAGTGGCTTCACCATATCAAACTATCCTACAACTATGTATTTTGGTACCAGTATAAGGATCTCTTCACCATCACTGCCAGTAGCCACACAGCAAAGAGGCCTGGGACTAATTCTTGAACAACATTATCATTTCAATATTCCACTCTGCAAAAAGTCCATTAATGTCTTCTTCCCACTTAAGATATCATATAAAGCAGCTAACCTTCTTCCTAAACATGCAAGGGTGGACCTTTGCTCTCATAGGTTCATAAGTAAGTACTGGGCTAGTGACCCTAGGGAGCCTTTTTAAGCCACGTTGTGCGTCCCAAAGGTGAGAATTAAACTCCTTATATCTCTAGGGCAAGCATCTTATCCTTAAATGTGGGTCGAATATTACCTTGATTTGAATATAGACTCTTCATCATTTCCCTACAGTCTTCATACAATCTACACATACTAAAATTGAAAACAAATTTATCAGGTTCATCTACTTCAGCCCTCACTATGAGCCATTACAACAAAGATGGGGAGGAGACAGACAGAAAAAAGAGAGAGAGGGCAAAAGAGACTGGTTAGTGGAGAGGTCTTGTAAAAAGAGCACAGAAGAAAGGGAGGCAGAGATAATTTACACCACTGCCGAGGCTATGATGAGCACAGACAGAGAGGAAGGATGCCACTGGCTGAAATGGAAGCTGAAAGGTTACAGATACGAGGGGTAACAATATGGGACATGAAACAAAGGAGAAGAGAGCTGGTGATGGGACAGAGTAGAGGGTTATTGTAAATGAAGACGCAATTACAAATGAGATTAGGAATCGAAGCAACAAGCTTAAGAGCTTAGACTCTCAGTAAAATGTGGAAGGAGGCAGAACTATAGCTACTTTATCTAATGCCCTATGCAGTTCCCTGATCTGGTGCTCTAAAAACCCTAAGTTGAGAACCAAAGGGAAAAATAAACATCTTATGTAAGTATAGGCCAAAAAAAAAGCTCTTCTGCACTAAACATACCTCTCAACCTCTTAGAGCAAGAAATCTGGACAAAGCCATTTATCATGGGGGGGGGGACAAAGCCCCAAAAACAGGAACAATTTTTAAATATTGCTCCTTACACTTAGAAATTTCATAGAATAACAGAGTTTGCATTAGCATGAATTTTCTTTTTTTTTCAAAACAGGTTTATTGTTTTAACATATAAGAGAAATATCATAACAATTTTATACAAGTAATTAAAAATAGGTATTATTATAATATTCAACAAAACAACTAAAGTATTTACAAAGACATCCACTACAATCAGATCAATTAATTAAACTAAAATACCATGCTATTGAAATTAAAATTTTTTTAACAAATTTTGTAAATTATCCCATACAATAAAATAAGATGTTTTTCTATTTGTTCTAGTCCTAATTGTGTTTATTTCCATATGGCACACTATATTCATAACATTTTTAAATTCATTGAACGAAGGAGGTGTATCTGAAATCCAATTTCTAGTTATTATTTTCCTAGCCACTGCTAGAATAGACCATAACAAGGGAAGCTTAACCTTTTTAACACTTTGAGGTACAGGTGTGTTGAATAATATAAGAGATTTAGAAATAATGAAATTATCTGTAAAAAGAGCCTGCAAAAATTTATTAATTGACTTCCAGTATTCTTTCAATTTTATACAGTCATAAAACTTATGAGCCCAGTCAGCATTAATTTCTACATTACATCTCTTACATAGATTATCTTTATTATTTATTTTATTCATCATCAAAGGTGTATAAAAAGATCTATGTAAAAATTTCCATGTATAAAGTCTCCAGAAGCATGAATTTTCTGAAGGGTATGAAGTCCGAAAATTAAATGTCTGCTATTATTTTCTGACTTCAATCTTTAATGAATTGCCTATGTTTTGACCGAAAAAATAAAAAAAAATTTATGAAAAATGGACCAAAAATAAGAAAGGAAAATCTGGACATTCTGTGAAAATCTCTACAATTGGGATGTATGGTCCTGATTCACCCTATAGAGACTGATCCTACAATTTGTTTTTTGATATAGTGAAGTATGTGATGGTCAAACTCGAGATTGCCATCGATTTTTACTCAAACAATTTTGTCTGGGTTACATTTTTTGTTATAGTGATGTTACTTGAGGTAATATGAAATGTATGTTACTGGTTTATGTATTGTTTTGAGGTGAAATTTGTTTTTAAGATTGAAAAATGGATTAGAATTGTAAGCCAAAATTCAATGTCAGTGATGAACTGTTAGGTGAATTCCTCTAATTTAGTTACGGATGAGGTAGAAATAATGAAGATATAATCATTTGCATATTGTATAAGTGCGGCTAGTTTAGGAACAGTATGAAGTTTATTTATGGATACCTTAAAGTGCATTGTCACATTTATGTGACTTACCTTTCACACCAAATTATGTGGTGCTTAAGGTGCAGATCAGGCTTTTTAGCCATCATTGCACTTATTTTGTGTACTCTTTAAAGAGAAATACTCTTCATGAAATTAACTTCCCTGCACTGATGCCACTGAAGTTTAAGTATGATCTGTAAGCTCAGTGACATCAACTCAGGCAAAAATGTGAAATGCATCCATAGAATTCAATGGATGCATGCTGTACATGTGCAGAGATGTGTCCATTAAAATCTAAGCACTTCCACCTTGCATGATGTCACTGAGGAAATCTCTAAACTTTTTGGGCTGTGGTTTCAGTAAAAAGTTTACAAAGCTTTTTATTGAAAAAACAGGCCAAATAAATTAGTTTTGACTATGGCAAGATGCATTGTGGCACTTACCTCACCAAATGCCATAATGCAGTGTTAAAGTGTGACAAAAAAACTTTAAATAGAATGGGGGGGCAAGTACTGATCCTTGAGGTACCCCAACAGAGACGGTTTGAAATTTTGAGAGAGCCTGTTTATATTTAACTGCTTGCTGCCAATTGGACATATAGCTGTGTAACCAGGAGAGAGGAGCAAGTGAAAGTCCTAGGTAGTAAGTTCAAAGAGGAGTATTTGGTGAGAGACAGTATCAAAGGTTTTGGATAGGTCATGAAGGAGTGAAGAAACTAGACTGCCCTCATTTCTATTTTTATTAACTGTGTTAGTTTAATTAAGGAGAGCTGTTGTGGAACTGGGGTTGAGCCTGAACCCGTCTTGGGTTTTAATATTGCATGAGTTGTGCATGAATATATTTTTCTAGGATTTTTGAGAGTGGTGATATGATAGCTATAGGTTTATAGTTGTTAGCTTTGTTAATGTGCCTCCTTCATGAAGTGGTATTATATAGGATTTTTTCCAGGTGGATGGGACATTGCTTTCAGCAACTGATCAGTTGATAAGAGTGGAGATGGGGAAAGCTTGTGCATCTGCAGCAAGTTTTAGAAATGTTGTTGTAGGTTTGTCTGCAGCTAAGGTTGTTGGTTTTAGTTTGAATAGAAGCCTCCTTGTGGTTAAAGTTTGCACAGGGTGAAAGGAAACATTTGCTAAATTATGGGTAGGTGGAAAGGGAGAACTGGAGCTATCAATGGTCAGGGAAAGGACTGCCTGGATAAAATGGTCATTGAATTGAGTATTTATGCAATCATTTTTGATATAGTAATAGGATGGGGTGTTGTAGTTTGGCATGGGTGTATTAGTTTATTTAGGGATGGCCAGAATAATTTGGGATTATTGTGATGCTTGTTATGGACGATAATGTAGTAAGATTTTACACGAACTTCAGAACTTCAGAACAAACTGACTCCCCATTTAAACACCATGTTCAATAATAGCCTCGCATCAGGCTTTGTACCCACTCAATGGTGCACAGCAACAGTTATCCCACTCCACAAAGGGGGAGCCACCACTGATCCCGGGAACTATTGACCTATTAGCCTGACAAGCCTAGTCTGCAAGGCCATGGAACGTATCATCATGGAACTCATAAACAAAGACATTGGTAACCTCCAAACACTGGATCCCACCCAGTTCGGGTTTGTGAAAGGCAGATCATGCCTCCTGAACCTGATTGACTTCTTTGAGGCAGTCACCAAAGCCATAGATGAGGGTAAGGTGGTTCACACAGCCTATCTTGACCTGGCCAAGGCTTTTGACACATCCCCCATTCTGGAAATATAGCTAAACTCACTAAACTAGGTATAAATTCCTACGTCACAAGATGGGCTGCCAACTGGCTCGCTGACAGAACCCACACTATAAAAGTTGCAGACTCCAAATCTGATCTCAAAGCAGTGACAAGTGGAGTACCACAGGGTTCCGTCCTGGGACCTCTCCTGTTTGGTATGTACTTCTCTGAAGTACAGACTAACACAGAAGGCCTCTGGCTAATGAAGTTTGCAGATGACTGCAAAAGTGGAGCCATAGTCAAGTCCCCAAATGATGTGGACATCCTACAGAAGGCCTCGCTGAGACAGATGCCTGGTGTCAGAGCCATGGCCTCAAGCTCAATGCCAAAAAGTGCAGTGTCATCTCCTTTGGTAAAAATTCTGTACCCATGAACTACCACATTGGCATCAATCTACTTAACACCGAATGTGTGATAAGAGACCTTGGGACCCAGGTGGACAGTAGTCTCTCCTTTGATAGTCACATCACCACAGTAGTCAGGAAGTCCTTCTACATGGCATACCTCATCACAAAAGGGTTCTCATCCAGGAAAAAAGAAGTCATTGTTCCCCTCTACTCGACACTCCTTAGACCCATTATAGAGTACAACGCCCCTTTTGGAATGTTCCTCACAAGACATCTGCAGCAGCTGGAAAGGCCACAGAAGTACCTCACAAAGAGGATTACTGGCCTCAAACAAATGCCCTACACTGACTGCCTCAAAAAACTCCAGCTTTACTCCGTAGCATATTGCCTACTCCGAGATGATCTCTGCCTAACATATAAAGCTATGTTAAACCCAGAGCTGTTGGACATGCTACACCTAAAGAAATCCCAATCAGTCTGAGTTACATGCTCTAGGGACCTAAACCTTGTCACCACAATAAACAGGACATGCTGGAGGGATAGATTCCTGTCCCAGAGACTTCCCATACTCTGAAGCAGGCTACCCAACTATGTCAAGCAAAGCTCTTTATTAGCAATTTTCAAGAAAAATCTTGATGAGTGGATGGGAAATAGGAAATACACCCGGGGCTCACTTCTGTGTCTCTGCTTGACAGTGGCAGAGGAAAATAGCTTTCTTGGGTGGCGTAAGCCAGGGAACCTTGTTGGCTAGACTTACATAGGCCCTTGGGCCGATAGCCTAGTACCTACCTATGAACCTATGAACCTATAAGATCTTTTATCTGTTTTAACATGGAGCTTGGTGTGGTTTCTGAGATGCCTAAAGTTTGGAAAGTTGACTGTGTTTTGTTTTTATACCATTTATTCCATGTTTTGTCCCTTTGCAGATAAGATGTTTGCTGTCTTTGTTACGTATGGCGCTGTTTTAGATTATACACTTTTTGTTCTGATTCAGATTAATTCATTTAGAATTTTGAGGAAAGTGTGGTTAAAGGGGTCATTAGATCACTGCTTCATCTAAGTGCATTGTTCTGAGTATGTTCCAGTAGTACAGGGTCAGGGATGAGGTAAATGCTCCTTTGTTAAATCTGGTTAGATTATGTATCTGAGTACAAACAATATGTTTGAGTTAGCTCAATGATTCTCTTATTACATAGGTTGGGAGATGGTCACTGTATTTGGTAAATATCCACATGATTTTACATTGTCTGGTTTGGTTTTTTGAATTTCACTTGAGGATGGACTTTCTGTTAATGTTTTTGTTGTGTCTGGTAGGGGATTTAATCAGCTGGGTAAAGCCAAATAAGTTTATTGATTATTTAAGGTTGTTGCATTTTAGAGATAGCCTGACTATATTTAGGTCACTTGATATGAAAGTTTCTAGGTGGATGTTTTCTGCAGTATTAATGTTACTGCCTGGTAGGATATATATTGCTAAGATACGTATGGACTTTCTTTGGTTGAATTTTGAGGTGACTGAATAAAATTTCTTCAGTGGTGAATTTTGGAATATTTAGGTTGCATGGGTTAATTTCTAAGGCATTTTTGTAGCTAATTGCTATGCCACATATTCCATTATTTTTTCTGTCCTTTCTCAATTTATTTTAACCTAAGGGAGTGATTTCCTTGTCAGTTATTTCTTCTTTTAACTAGGTTTTCATGGCAACTACAGTATATGGATAAGAGAAAGTTAGGCATGTGCGGATATCATGGAATTTGTTGTAAATACTTCTAAGATTCACATTTAAAATAAGATAGAGTTAAGAGTAGAATGTGAGAGAGACACAGGGCATTTGAAGTGGGGAGGTTGCCTGTCATGGCTGGCTGTTGTATGGAATTGGGATTTGGGGTGAATATCATCTCTTAGATTCAGGATGGGGGGAGTATTGATATAGTGCCATTTAAAAATGTGTTTATGTTTTATTGCCAATGAGGGAGTGAACGTCTTAACCTTTAAGAACCTGTATTGGAGGAGTGCTGTATTTGTAGACTGGAAGAGATAAGGAGGTGTAATGAATGCGGAGGAATAGGTATTGTAAAGCAAGGAGTGTGGATTAATGATGGAGATGATATGACATGTCAGAATAGTATGATAATTTTGTCAGGTAAGCAAGCATGGTGAGTGTGAGAATCAGTAATGAGTATCTTAGAATCATTGTGTATTGAAGTGAATGGAAGGGAAAGAAAGACTTTCAGGAGATATTTAATGGAGCAGAATGGAAGTAAGTTAATGTACTGGGTTGTGATCTGACAATTTCCTGGATACAGAGAGAAGTGTATGTCAATTGTAAGAGGAAGTGAAAAAGGAAGTATGCTATGAAGAGGGGAGGAAATATGTATCTTTATCTATCCATTACTCAACACCGCCAATCATTAGCGGACCGGAGTTCCGCTGTGGCGACCCTTGACCGGGAAAAGCCAAAAGACACAACACAACATCTATCCATTACTCATTTGGATGCTATCTGATTGCCATTGGAAGTCAGTCACCTTACTGCTGTATCCATATCATTCAACACTTTTATGTAAATGTCTGTCCAGATATTTAAAATAAGCTACTGTTTCCTAGAAACACTGGACACTCTTTCTTAACACATTTTTGTACTATCATTACCCTTCTCATAAATCTGCACCTGTTCAAGATCTATTGTTTCCTGTATTATTTACTTCACATCTATTGCTGATATCCTTTATAGTATGTGTGGACTGCCTCTGTAGGTACATTACCATGGAAAGGGGATGAGTGGTGATGGGGTCTGTGAATGAAATGAATGGTCCTGCTGTTTGCTGTTTTAATTTGAAATTTGTGCGACTAATGTGTATTTGGGTAAGCTGAAATAAAGCAAGCTGAAATAAAAACTATGACTACTGTTAGCATGAGACAAAAGTCATTATATTATATTATATTATATCATATTATATTATATTATATTATATTACATTACATTTTTACTACACTCAGGCATTTAGAGTCTTACGTTTCACAATAAAACATACTCATCTAATTTGTATTATACTTTATATATTAAGTAGATGCATGAAGAGACTCTGGTTTCTGTTAGGTTATGTATTTTTCTTTCTGTGTAGACTTAAATTATTTTAGACAAGTAGAATCTTCAGTAAATCAGCACTGTACCCATAGGCACAATACCCCCTTTAGCCCACATTAGTAAGCACCTGGAACAATGGATTTGCATTTTCCAATCATCTCTGTAGCCAGCCTAGTTGAAACGGGCATCTTGAGACAATGTAGAAATTGTCTCATGTTTAATGACAGCCACCTACTATTTAAAGCAGCAGCGAGACACAGATGTGAGAGATGCAGTTATACAATGTTATTGCAGGCAAAGCTCTCTTACAAAGCCACAACAAATAGTAAACAGGATGACAGTGCCACCCAACACAAAACTAAACAAAGCCCACGCAGGTCAGACCAAACATACAGAACTACATATGCTGAGGCTCTTAAAAGTAACCTACCTAAACCGCCAAGAATTCATAAATGAACCAAAGAAACAAGTTCCCTCAGTACCCTTGTAACCACACATCATAGACAGCACCCACCATGAAACATACATCTAAAAGTCATAGTGACAAACTTCAAAAGCCCAGAAAGCAAACCTCCACAAAATCCAATATCTTACTTATAGTTAACTCCATAATGAGACACACCAATGCACCACATACCAGGATGTGCAAACAGAAGGTCATTATCAATTGCTTATCAGGCACTAGGAATCACCACATCATGCAAGCTCTCAAGTTATTGCACAACAAATGCACATATGATACAGTCATAGTACATGTTGGTGTAAATGACTTGAGATGTACCTCCCTGAACTATATGAAGAGAGACATGATAGAGCTCTCTGAATTTGTGCCTGAGTCTAGTATTAGCCTCGCCTTGAGTAGCATTCTACAATCAATAAGAATGATGCTGTATTAAGAACAAAAAAATATTGATTTAAACAATTGACTTAGCTTCTGGTGTCATTCAAGGGGGGATACAATATATATCAGCCTAGGAGAAGATGGGAGACAGTCCCAACTGCTTTAGCAAGAATTGCCTGCATTCCCCCCACCAAGGCTTTCATGTATTAGTCAATTTTTTTTTCCTCAAATATTTTTTTTATTTTCAATTAAAATAACATTTACATAATATTTTTAAATATCATTTTAAACAACTATATACAATATTTACAATAGCCTGACTTTCAATTATATACACTGCATGTTATTAAATATAGAATTAACAGATCAGTTATCAGAGATACAATATTGATTACTGCAGAGTGTCCAACAAAGATATAACTTTCTTCCAAGGATTATTTACCACTGGCCTGGGATAGAGTTGTAGTTCTTTGATTTTTATTTCCATCGATGTAGTTGTCTTCAGTAGAGTATAGAATTCTTCCAAGGTCAGGGGTGTATTTGACTTCCACCTTCTGGTTACGCATTTCCTAGATATAGCAAGTATTGGCCATATCAAATGCATATTTGTCTTATTCAGGTAGGGACCTTTATTTACATTTAGTATAATCAATACTTTAGTTAAGGTAAAGGATTCATTAAATAAAGCTTGTAAAAATGATTGATTCCATTCCAATATTATTTAATTTTATTACATTCATAAAAAATATGAATCCAGTTTGCTTTATTTGACTTTTCACACCTCCAGCAAAAAACATTTGTAGTAGTACTGATCTTTTAATTCTATCTGGTGTTAAAAATGCTCTATGTAAGTATTTCCAGTTAAATATTTTCCAGTACTGTGTGTTAGACATGTAATTAATTGATAGTAAGATGTTAGTTTTAATTTCTTCTGTTAACTGAAATGACTGACCTTTTGTTAAGAACTGCCAGTATGATGGTTTGGGAATTGTTTTATATGTTATTAACTCTTTATATAGAGGAATTTTTCTTTTCATAACTATTATATATAAATGCATACAGAAAACTTATTAGATTTGGAATATCTTTAAATGAGGAATTATTAATTAATCTGCATAAATCTTGAGTGTATATTAGAATGTTTTGTAAGGTTAACCAGTCCTGTGTTGGAATATTGTAAACAGTTTTTATCATATGCATATCTAAAACATTTAATTTATTTACACATTGAAACCAGCATAAGAATCCATTTTGTTCCCAAGAGGTTATTGTTTCCCTATATATTTTGTAAGGAAAGTTTTTAGTGATGGTAAATGGGGTTAAAAGGTCAAACCAAAGTTTTAGATCTATGTTTGCATTGATAAGTTTCCTAAAGGAACTGATGTAATGATTAATCAGTGTTGTTTTAGAAGGTTTTGTTATATTAAATTGTATACTTATGCATAGTATGTACCAGGGTTTTGTTTGATTTGTCTTCTATTAAAATTTTTTTAACAGATTAAATTCATTTGTTAATATAGCTGTTGTTAATTCTTTCCAGTTGGCAAAATAATTTGGCTTTATCCAGTCTATTGTAGTTTTAAGCACAGATGCTTTTATATATGTTTCTCTTTCTGGTAAGTTCAATCCTCCTTGTTTCCAGGGTCTAATGTGATGAGTTAGAGCTACTCTATTCTTTTTGGGATACCATAAAAATTTTATTAAACATGAGTTTATTTCTTTAAGAATGCATCTTTCAGGAATTAACTGTATTGCTATGCTACATATAGTATTTTTGGCAATAAGACCATTTTTATTAATTGCAATCTGTCTTCAAAAGTTAATATAATTTTGTTCCACTTTTCTATATATATTTTTATTGTTTCAATAATGTTTTTATAATTTATTAATATTGTTTTGTTTGTATTTTTGCATAACACTATTCCTAAATAATTTAGCATAAGTTCTTGTTTTCCTGTGATGGATTTATCTGTAACTTGTAGTTCTTTTTTCTTATTTAAAAATAGTAATTTTGATTTTGATCTATTAAAGTATAGACCTGAAATCTTATAAATTGTCTCCATTACTTCTTCTAGCTCTCCTAATGACTCTCTGGAGTTTGATAGGGTTAATAAAATATTATCAGCAAAAAGCATTATTTTAGATATGTACTGGTCATAGACTTCTATTCCTTTTATTCTTGGATTATTGTGTATTATTTCTGCAAGTATTTCTATAGCCAAAGCAAATAAAATAGGAGAAAGGGGGCATCCTTGTGTAGTACCTTTCGTTATATGGATAGATTCTGAGGTGAAAGGACCTAATTTAATGTAGGCTAAGTTATTAATATATATGTTTTTTAGTAATAACATCAAGGGAGGAGGAAATTCAAATAATGCTAAAGTTTTAAATAGATATTCCTAGATGAGGGAATCAAAGGCTTTTTTTATGTCTAATCCGATTACAAGTGTTTCTCTATCTTCTTTATTCACATACTCTATAAGAGTAAGTATCCTTTTAATATTATCATGTGTGTGTCTGTTATATAAAAATCCAGTTTTATCATTATTAATTGTCTTTGAAAGTGGAATTGTCATTCTGTTAGCTAGGATTGACATGAATATTTTGTAATCATTATTCAGTAATGATATAGGTCTGTATGAGCTGCAAAGGTCTGATGGTTTATTATCTTTTAGAATTGGTGTTATGAGAGAATATTTCCATGAGGGTGGTATTTTTGCTTCTGACTGGACTTCTAGCAAAGTTTTATGAAAAAGGGAGATTACTGTTGAAGGGAAGAGTTTGTAAATTTCCGTAATTATACAATCTATCCCTGGAGCTTTGTTAGATTTACTTTATTTTATCTTGTCAACAATTTCTTTGTAGGATATATGTTTTTGTAGGTCAAGTTTTAAGTTTTCGGGATTTTTTTTTATATTGATAAGGTTTGTATGTAAGTTTATTTGGTTGGTATCTAAATCTTCTTTTTTTCAAGTGTTCCATATAATGGAACTGAAATGCTTTATGGATGTCTCCTATATCCGATACTTTTTTCCCTTTCTTTTCATGATATATACTTCTAATGTTATTTGCTTTAGATTATATTTTAATTCTTGTAGATAAGTTATGTAGATATCTGGGGGAGGTGGCTAATGAGTTTATTTTTAATTTTTCCAAGGCTAGACAAGTTTTGTGTGTTAGAATTTCATTATATTTTTTATTTAATTCCTCTATTTCTTTTTTGACTTCCGGACAATTCTGATTTTTTTTAGATTTTGCTGTCAAGAGTCTGGTTTGCAAGTCTAATGATTCAGATTCCCACTCTCTAACTTTGTTTTTGTACCAGCTAAGGGTCTTACCAAATAAATATGCTTTTAATGAGTCCCAAACCATGACTCTACTGATTTATGTTGTATTATTAATTTCAAGAAATAATTGTAGTTTGGACAACATCCAGGGTCTGAATTATTTAATTTTTGTGATATATGATGGAATTCTAGTTGAGAGGATTAAAGGTTTAAACTCTATTTAGAGCTTCATTATCAGAGAGTCATGATCTGAGAAGGGGCATGAAACTATTGAGAAGTTGAGGATTATTGTTTGTAAATCTTGAACTACGAATAATTTGTCTATCCTGGTTTGTGTTCCAAATCTATGGTCTTTATGGGAAAATAATAAGGATTTATCATCTTTTACTTTAAAAGTGTCTATTAAATGAAATTAATCAAGCCATCTTTTTAAGGATTTTGAAATAGTTGCTATGCGAAAAGCTTCTAAGGTACAATTAAAGTCTCCTCCCAGTATAAGATTTCCTTTATAATTGTTGGAAATAAAATCTAGGTGTTTTTTAACCATTCCTGCTCCAATTCCTGGGAACCAATATAGATTGGCTAAGGTCCATATTCTGTTATTAAATTTAATTATAACAAATGCTAGTAGACCTTCTTTGTCTTCATATTTAGAAATAACTTTTGGAGTGATTATGTTTTTATTCCAGATAATTGATAATCCTTTTGCCTTTGTATTATAGGAGGATTGCGCTAAGACTGTATAGTTCTTAGGGTTCCAAATAAAGCTATCATTACTGTTAAAATGTGTTTCCTGGAGAAATACTACTTGTGCCTTATTTAGATTTTAATATTTTAGTAAGTTTGATCTTTTATTTGCATTATTTAAGCCATTAGTATTTAATGATAAGAATGTTAAATCCATTTCAAGTTGTTGTTGGAAGAAACATTTTGCTTCTTTTTTTATTTTGATTATAGTAGTTATACCATATTCTCTGATAACATTGAGTGTTATTTTTATGTGTGTAAACTTGGGAGTGTAATTTAATGTTCTTTCTTCTTTAAATACAAGTAGGGTAAAATTCTGGTCAGGCTTTAAAACAGTACTTCTATAAAACATTAATTCTAAAGTATCAAATACAAGTAAATATCAATTTCCCATTAAACATGGAATGAAAGTCATTCGTAATCCAATAGATAAAGATAGCTCTATTGGATTATCACTCATACCTTTAACCAACAATATCAACTGAGTTCCATATGTTAAATTATCATATGGAGAATTTTTTAAAAAGAGATATGAAATTCTATATTATTCTATTAATGTTCTATAGTATTTTATATATCAGGATGAAATGTTAGTAGTGTAAACAATTATTATGTTGACTTAGAAAATATCCAATATTTAGTTACCCTAAAGAGATCCCAAACATGTCAGATATGTCATTTTGGATAAATTAAATGCAACAGAGGAGCATACACTAAATAAGCCAACAACAAATAGATTACTACTAAAATAATTTGACTAAAAGGACTCTGCAGGAGGCAATGAGTGATTACCAATGAAATATGAATTTACTGTAGGTGTACTGTCTTCCTTTACTTTCCCACTCTTCAGCTCACCAACTTCAACTTACACTTATGAAAAGACATGGCTTATCAGTGGTATCCTGACTCTGAGTAGAGGCGCCCTACATTCTAGTGTGCATTGCTTTCACATATTTATAGATTTACAAAGCAGAGTCTAAGAATGAACTATGATCACCCTGACAATCCCCATCCTACATAGAGCACCTTCTGCTTCCAGAATGGGTAATCACATCAGGTCTAGAATGAATGTGAAGGTACCTCTATAGTAATCAAGACAATTAGGTAAGTATTAATCAAATAGTATTTAGAGCAACTTAGAGAGTTCTCGGGGCAGTTAGAATACTCTTAAGCCTCTCCTCCCTTGAACAAAAACAGAGATTTCCCTTCCCTTTCTTTCCCTTGTTTTAAATCAGTACTAATAAAAGAAATTCAGCAAACATAGGTAAACAGAAATAACATTCAGTAGTCCATCTTGTACATGACTCACAATCCATTAAACAAGTCAGTGGCTAACATCACTTTAGTAAACATTATAAAGACAAATTAGAAATAATTTCCTAGCTCTTTAAATTTTCTGATAAAGCAAAAAGTTAACAATAAGCTATTTTAACTAAAAGTATAAAGCATTTAAATGTTTCCTTGCATGTATAAATTTCAACTTATATTGTAATGTCAATAGCTGTCTTTTAAATCCGTACAATGCTTCACTTCTTCGTTAGTTAAATCTTTGTCCACCTCATAGTACACGTTTTAAGCAATCTCAGTCTTGTAAAGCTTCTAATGTAACTAAGCAAATCCAGATAATGCTAAGGTATTGCTGATCAATGCTAGAAGCCTTAACAAAAAACTCCACTCCCTACAAGCACCCCTTACTCTGGAAAACATTGATGCATGCATCATCACAGGAATTTTATTCAAGACCATTGAAAGCGCTCCATCAGTGTAGGGTTTCAATGCCTATTACATGTTCAGGCCCACCACATTAGACAGATTAATTAATGGTGGTAGTATCTCCATATTCTTAAAAAAACTTCTATCTAGAGACTTGTTCATCAAGATAATTACCTGGAACTCCTTCACTTCCAACTTACTATGAACAAACACCATTATCATTTCATAGCTAACTTACAGAACTCCCTGTATGTCCCCCCTGCCTATAACTCCTACCTAACTAGTACAGAGTCCTTATGTATTAAGCCAAACACCATTCTTCTAGGAGACATCAATTACCCTTACATAAACTGGAAGAATTATACACCCTCATACATGTATGCCATGAGATTCCTAAACTGCATCAATACAAACTCCTTGGACCAGTTGGTCTGCACCCCATCCAATGGTGATATAACTTACTCCCTTGTCAAATCAGACCACAAGTCTATCACATTCACCAGAAGACTGAAGCCTGAAGCATCTTCCACTACTTCAGTATTCAGAGATTCAGCAAAGACCAATCTACTAAAACTGAATGGTTTTAAAAGCTAAATTCAAAGGCGTCTTCTGTCTTGGTGATACCAGTGCTTATGCCAAATCCTTCACTGACAAATTCTATGCACTTGTAAATAGTTGCATAGATGCATTTGTCTCCCCTTACAGCTAAAGACAACACTGAATCATAGATCCTTCTATTGTAACCCAAATATACAGGTTCTATAATGAAAGAAAAAAATTCAATGCACACAAAAAATAAATATAGCTCACAATATGGCAAACATACTGTTGCTGAAAAATAGTCACCCGGGCAAAGGATAACTGCAAAGCCTTCTTTAATTATTTTAAAAATCTCCAATCTACTGGAGGACAAATTTCGTTCAAACTTGACTCTCTTCTATCTTCCAAAATTCTCAGATCACATATCAACACCTACACCCCCCTCCACTTCTCTGATCTCTCAAGAACAAGTCCTGAAGGTGCTATCTAAGGCTAAGGAAACTACATTTGTAGGTCCAGGTAACATACCAGGCTGCCTACTAGTCAGGGTGAAATATGATTTGCACAAAGATGGGGCTTTAAAGGACCTGGTTAATTGGAGACCAATGTGCCTGACCAGTCTCATTAGTAAGGCTATGGAAAGGATTGTTATGGAATGAATAAATAAGGATATAAGTAACTTACAGACTGTCAGCTCAATCCAGTTTGGATTTGTCAAGGGCAGGTCCTGCCTACTTAAACCTGTTCAACTTCTTTGAAAAAGTTAATGAAGTAATGGATGAGGACAAAACAGTGCAAACCACATATCTAAACTTTGCAAAAACATTTCATACCATCCCACACTCAAGTATCATAAATAAACTCTCCTAGCTAAAACTCACTCCTTATGTAAATCATTGTATAGAAAAGTGGATCACAAATGGAACCTAGGAAATTAGGGTGGGTGTCTACCTCCTTCAAAAGACCTGTCACTAGTGCTGCACACAAAGTTCAATCCTTGGGTCACTCCCCTCTGTCATTTACTTCTTAGAGGTCAAAGCTAATAGCTACTGCCAAAACCATGGAGTAAAATTACATGCCAAGAAATATATAACTGTGTCCTTTGGCAAGCAGAACTCCCCTTAAAATTATCATATTAACAACATACCCTTGAAAATTGGTCCTATAGCTTGTCATCTGGGAACCTATGTCGACAATGAACTGTCCTTTGATCACTACATATCGAGTCTTGTAAGGAAGTTCGTTTTTCATTACACAGCTTATATCTAAAGGTATTGCATCCAGATCCAAGGATGTAAAATCTCTCTACTATTCATGGCACTCATTAGGCTAATCACTGAGTATAATTCCCCTTTCCGTATGTACCTAACCAAACAACTGTCACAATTGGAATGACCACAACATTTTCTTATTAAAAAAAAAAAATCAAGGTTGTAAATTGTATAAGCTATGCAGACTGTCAGAAAATTTGTCTCAAGGGTGTAAATTGTACAAACTATGCAGACTTTCAGAAAACATGTCCCTCTTCTTGGTAGCATACAGGTTTTGTGTGTGTGTCTGCTCTTTTTTTTTTTTTGGCCCTCAACTTAAATTTGGGAGAGGGACAGGGCACCAGAATAGCGGAAGAAAGAATTACCTTTGGCTAAACCTAATATGTACTGTTAAAGACACGTATGCCTATGAGATCTATGTGATATTTACATGCTTTCTGTGATATAGTGCTCACACCTTCATATGTGCATGTTTGATCAGCAGTAGTTCCCTCATCCATATCTTTTCTGGATCCTCCTCTGAATTTGATAAAGATTTGAGAAGAGCTGAATAAGAAATTTCAGTAAGTATTTATTATACACAGCTAAGTCAACAGTATTGTGTCTCTCTATGCAGCATCTTCTTGAACATATGCTACTATTTTTGGTATAATTTCTAGCAAGTGTGACAAGATAGTCAGTTCTTCTAGTTACTGATAATGCTATCAAATTATGCAATCTGAAGCACTAGGACAAAATATTGAAAGGCTGTTTTAAAAACAAATAACAACTGAGCAAACAAAGCTATATTAAATTATAGGAAGAAATTACTGCAGTGTACTATATTTAACCTTCAGGCAGTGCACCTGTTATGTGCAGGTTGTTTGTTTTAACTAATAATTTGCAAAAAGCTGGCATGGGTGCAGGATGTAAGAACTATTTAACACCAGTATTCATTTGTTTAAAAATTTCAGGATGAGGACAGCTGGATGAAAGCAAGCAAACATTCATGACTAAAAATATTTTACAATACGTAACAGTATATTTTTAGCTTTACAATAAAAAAGCTG
Source organism: Protopterus annectens (assembly GCF_019279795.1). Lineage (NCBI taxonomy): Eukaryota > Metazoa > Chordata > Ceratodontiformes > Protopteridae > Protopterus > Protopterus annectens. Next base: position 146,276,900 of record NC_056737.1, read on the forward strand.
TGCTAGCTTCTACGTATTTTCTATGTTATGACATCCATGACATTTATAGAAATACTTGACACAGGTGGCAGCGTCTATGCATTCACAGTGTAAGATCCTGTATTATTCATGTTAACATATCTCAGTAATTCCAATAATATACAATACAGGCATGAATTGTCACCTCACAGTAAGACGCTGTCCGGTTTGATTCTCAGCTAGAGCGTCTTCTGCATGCAGACATGCGTGAATGGGCGTACCTTCGTTGAAGGTTGTGCGTCAGGGCTGGTAACTCGGCACATAAAAGTCAACTACCAATCATTAGTGGACCGGAGTTCCGCTGTGGCGACCCCTAACCGGGAAAAGCTGAAAGACACAACAACAGGCATGAGAAGCTGGCAAGGTTTCAGTATTTCTACGTAATGATAAATGAGTACATATTTTTATGGGTATTGCAATTCCATCTGACATTGTGAACTATGAGATTACAAGGGTCCATAGGTTAATGCAGTGGGGGGGGGGGTTATGGTTAGAAGGTTCAAGCCTGCAACATCCATATCTCAGATATGTGTGACCATGCACTTCTGCAGACCAGAAACCAGGGGCAGCTTATGTACTGCCTGCTGGCTACAGCCCACCCCCAATTAAAAAATAAATAAACAAAGAAATTGCATTTGTTTCAACTGACTTTTTTCTTATAAAATTTAATTTTATCATTTTTACTGTTACCAATATCAGAACTCCATGCATATGCGGAGACTTTTCAAAGTGCCCTACAAAATGAAAAACAGCTTATTCTGCTTACTGGGCTGTTGTTACTGCATCTACTCCATACTACGAATAATATGATCACGCCTTATTACAGGCCTTCCTGGTTTCTGCAGAAGGCTGAATCATCACAAAAAGTGCATCATTAGGCTATTATTTAAAGCATCAGGGAGCTGCCTCAGGTGACTGGTTCAAACGGAGTTAGCCTGAAACAGAAACAGAAGAAGTAAAGAAGTGTTACAGAAATACCAGTGTATGAGCACGTACTTCTACACTGCTGGAGCTTCACATGCCAGATATCGTGTATGCAGAAAGTTAAGTAGGAGGGTGTGCAGGGTGCGTGTGTGTGTATGTGTGAGTGTGTGTATGCTTGTGCGTGTGCGTGTGTGTGTGTGTGTGTGTGTGTGTGTGTGTGTGTTTGCGTGCACGCACATAGATGCTCTGAAATGTCCTTAATTTCACCTACTCCTTGCAAATCTGTGAGGATAGCAATCATTTGAGTTTCAGACAATAACAGCCTTTATAAAAAGCTTGTTAATGCAAAGCCTTCTTGTCTAGCAACTTTCTAAGTATATAAGGACAATATATGTCCATGATTTTGGTCTTTATCACTTATTATTTTTAGCTGTCTGCTTCATACTTGTGCTAAAAAGTTAACTGTCATGAGGCAAAGGTAGATTGTAGATTGTTCACTGTGTTCTGGTAACAGTGAGTTAAGAAGATACATTCATTCCTGTGTGGCAGTTAATTTAGGTATTTATTCATTTGATGACTGTCAAATGTCTAGAGTATATGGTCTCGTCTACATCTAAATTTCAAAGTTTCAAAACATTGACTTTTTTAATTTCGAAATTTAAATAAAAAAATAAAAACAAAAAAATCTTTTTTTTTTTTTTTTTTTTTTAAGTTTTTGCTGCACTCCCCACCCCCTGCTAATTAAATATATCAACTCCAAGATCGCAGTACAGCAAGGTAAACGGTAAATATACCGTTCCATGCTGTATGGCGATCATCATTTAAATGGTTCAAAGTTTCAAAACTTTGACTTAAGGGGCTGTAATTGATGGTGATCACATCTACGTGGAGGGGGGGCATAGATCTTTCAGCTGTTCCTGACTACACTTAATGAGTTTGGTTTTGCCTCTTATTTTGATCTTTTCCTTGTAACATTTTTCAAATCCAACACAAAAAGCTGACAAACTGATAAAAACCACAAAGTCAAGGGTAATTTCCAAAACTTTATGTTAGCGCTTTTGTTCAGTTTTCATACATGAACTTCTTCAGACAAATTTCAAAATCAAAATGCACAAGTTAAATAATTTTGGTCAGTTTTGACATCATATAAGTAATTAAAGTCTTAAAGTCATGTACTCTCAAACAGGCTAAAAGGCAGATGATTGTGTGTAATACATATCACACAATACGTGCTATAAGAAATATTAACAGTGTATAAAACTGTATAACAGAAAATATATATAATATTAAAATTCAATAATCTAATAATAAATAATTTTAAAATAAGAGGTCAGTCACCTCTCAAGAGATTTAAGTTTCAAAATACATTTTAGGCAACACTGATCATTAAGACCTGGGTATGTATATGCATTCAGCCTCAATTGCCAGGCCAGTTCTTTTTCTTCCAATCTCAAGGACCAAGGTCAACCTCTAACGTCTTTAGTAACGTGTTCAATAACTAAGTAGTGGAAGCGGTGGCCATGATTCTCAATAACATGTTTTGCCAATAAACTATTATAAATGTGTTTGCTGATATTGTACTGATGCTCATAAATTATTTGCTTAAAATGACATTCTGTTTCACCGACATAAAAACATTGGCATGCTTGGCAAATAGAGAGGTACACAGCACCACAGCTGTTACAATTACATTTTCCGTAAATGTCATAAGTATGGTTGTTAATACAAATTCTACTAGTCACTTCCACATATTTGCAGAAATTACATCTACCACATTTATACATCTCAAAGCTGTTAGGTACAGATCTAGTTCTTTTATCAAGTATGTTTTTCAAATTATGGCTCCTTTTAAACACCATTGCAGGAGTGTCCCCAATTTTTTGTCTAATTACTGGGTTGTCACTAAGAACAGGCCAATTCTTAGTAAGGATGTTTCTCAAAAATTTGGTATCCAATGAAAAAGGGTTAATAAAATTTAAAGAAAAATTGTTATGTATAATTGGGATAGTGGAATGAGTTTGTCCTGCATTTGTTACCATAGTTGGTGAATCTTCGATGTTTAAATCCACTGTGTTAAGTGCTGAAAAATCATGATTAAGTTTGGGTTTAAACCAACCAGAGCTCCTTTTCCTACATACCTCTTCAACTTCCTTTATTAGATGTAAGTGGTACCCTCTTGCAATAAACATTTCCTTAAGTAAATCACACTCTGATAGAAAATCAACCTCCAGCGAAATCATTCTGGCTGCTCTCACGAGCTGTCCTTTTATAACTGCTCTTTTTTAATGGTACGGATGAGAGCTCTCAAAGTGAAGGAGAGTGTTAGAGTAAGTGGGCTTCCTATAGATATTTGCCACATATTTCCCATTGTCTCTGTCATTAGAAAGCCAGACATCTAAAGATGAAATATGGTCAGTGTTGAAGTCTGAAGTGAACTTAAGAAAGGGGGTAAGCGAAGAAATAAAGTCTACAGATTCACTGGCAATTGTCCTGTCCCCTTTTAGGATAATAAAAATATCATCCAAATAGCATGTATACCAGTAAATATTGTTGATAAAATTAACATTCTGAAAAAGGAACTCTCCTTCCCAGTGGGCCATTACACAATTTGCAAAACTTCCTCCACAGGGGGAACCAATTGCCACCCCTGTTTTCTGTAAAAAATATTCATAATTGAACAGAAAAAATATATTGAATAATATAATATCCAATAAGTATTCAATCAAATTTATATCATCACTTGTAGCACCTTTAGAATGTAAGAAATCTCTAACCCAATCAATGCCTAGTTTCTGTGGAATGACCGTCTATAGGTCCTTGACATCCACAGTTAAGAAGCTGTGATTCTCATTATAATCCAGTGTGTTTAACATTTCTAGAGATTGCCATGAGTCACAACAAATTTGTGTTTCCCCCTCCAGATATTTTTTAAGTTTAAAATCGACTAATTTGGAACAACCATAAGTTATGCAATTCCTGGCATCAACTATCGGGCAGAAAGGGTGATCATTCAAATTCTTGTGGATCTTAGGCAGGCTAAAAATGATAGGGGCAGTAATAGTAAGATAGTTAAATACATCAACATCAATCCTAGTGTCTATGAAGAGATCATTAATAAAGGATCTGATGCACTGATATGCTCCATTCAATGAAACTTTAGCATAAGCATCAATATTTAAAATTCTCATCATTCTTTCAATATACTCATACCTAGTCATGGTGATCAAAGTACCTCCTTTATCAGGTTTTAAAACTCTAATTCTATTTAGTTTCAATAAGTCTAAATCTTCACAATCATCCCTGGTCATGTTAAACTTCGTAGTACAGTGAACAGGTTTATTTAAAGCACACCTAATGTCCAACTCACACATTTTTTCAAATAAATGCTGTTATTCAAAGGTGGATTAAAGAGGCTAGACACTCTAAAATCACTCTCTAAACTATTACTGTTCCCAAATAATAAATGTAGATTTAACTAATGTGCAAAAGATTTAAGGTCCAATAAAGTGTTAGCTAGATTTGTAGAGTTTAGATGGTACAAACGACAGACCTTTTGCAAAAATGTCCAACAAGATGGGAGGCAGAGAAATGTCCATGAAATTGTAAACTTTAAAGTGCCCTTTCGAGTTGTAAAGAATCCGAAAATTAGAGTTCTGGACTCCATCATTACAAGCAAGAGGTGAAAAAATTGTATCCATCATCTCCTCCATTTTTTGTATTCCCTCTGCCATTTGTTTCTGGTAGATCCGCCCCCTCGAGTGTGCTTGGCCATCCCTCCTGTTCGAATGAAAATCCTGGCTTACAGGATGGTTAGCTGATTGCTAGCACTCCAATATTCTCTCGTACATCTAACAGGAGGGGCGTTGTCATCAGCATGAATATTCATGATGTTGGCGGCAGTGGGAGGGCTAGCAGAGTCTGATACCATCCCAATGTCTAAGTCATTGGATGAACTTGGTTGTTCTGATGAATGAATACTGCCAGTTTGTGTGGTGGGAGGCAGAGGATAGGAAGCACCACTGGTATAATGCCTCCTATCTCTCGCTAATTTTTTGAGTTTGATATCCTTTAATTTCATCAAAGCATTCTCAATGCTACCAAATATACAAGAATAGTCATATTGGTAGCATGGAAAATCAGCATCATCCTTAATGACAGCTTCCAAATGCACCAGTTCATTCTTGAGCACATTCATTTGTTCAACGTAAAGGTTAATCATGATTTTCAAAAAATCACAACCCTGTGCATCAAAGAGTCATAGAAGTTCCAGGTGAAATGGAGAACTGCAAACTAAACCAGTTGGATATCTCCACTGGCACAAGCCTTTAGGAATTTGCCACCTGTCTATGCATTCTTGTAAATATGAGATCTCCAACTGTAGTTTCTTAAATTTGAACAGTTTAGTGTTGAAGGCCTTAAGGTTAGCAACAATGGAATGGCTAACATTGGGTTTAGCTGCAGAAGCATCCACAATGGATGTACTAAGTAAATTGACAGTTTCATTAAGGCATGCCATAAGAGAGGAAGCATTTGCATTTGAATTGAATCACAAATGGCCAGTTCCACCTCCGGAAGTATTCGGAAGCGGACAAGAGGCATTAGTGAGTGTAGAATTATTCTGGTTGTTATACATAGTTAAAGGAGCTGTAGAAACAGTGTTGAACGTCAAATCCAAGCCTTCAGAATGAGTAAAGCTCCTTGGTTCCGACACAATACCAGTATTATTTGATCCTTGGTAAAGTCCATTAATTTTAGTAGTCAAGTTGTCCACACGGGCAGTAAGTTGCTGGATAAGCATAGTTAGACTTCCAACAGTGTTTGCCTCATTGGAAGAAGAGTCTCTCTCCTGAGAGAACAAAGATTGTGAAGTTGGAGAAGAACTACTTACCATTTAACAAAAAACTCAAATCCAACACGAAAAGCTGACAAACTGATAAAAACCACAGAGGCAAAGGTAATTTCCAAAACTTTATGTTAGCACTTTTATTCAGTTTTCATACATGAACTTCTTCAAATGAATTTCAAAATCAAAATGCACAAGTTAAATACTTTTGGTCAGTCACGACATCATAAAAGTAATTTAAGTCTTAAAGTCATGCACCCTCTCAAACAGGCTAAAAGGCAGATGATTGTGTGTAATGCATATCACACAATACGTGCTATAAGAAATATCAACAGTGTATAAAATTGTATACCAGAAATATATATATAATATTAAAATTCAATAATCTAATAATAAAGAATTCTAAAATAAGAGGTCAGTCACCTCTCAAGAGATTTAAGTTTCAAAATACATTTTAGGCAACACTGATCGTTAAGCCTTGGATATGTATATGCATTCAGCCTCAATTGCCAGGCCAGTTCTTTTTCTTCCAATCTCAAGGACCAAGGTCCACCTCTAACGTATTTAGTAACTTGTTCAATAACTGAGTAGTGGAAGCGGCGGCTATGATTCTCAATAACATGTTTTGCCAAAGCACTAGTACAAATGTGTTTGCTGATATTGTACTGATATTCATACACTCTTTGCTTAAAATGATGTTCCATTTTACCAACATAAAAACATTATAATATTTTTGTTTTCCCTAGAAAATCAGTATAATGACAGATGTTTGATTTTCAGACTTGATAGCCTTCAGAAAAGCGATGCTAATGCAAATCCTATTATTCTGGCATTTTTAAGTATATAAAGGCAGTATCAGTCCTTGATTTTGGTCCTTTGTCCCTCATTATTTTTAGCTTCCTGCTTGCTTGCTTGATTCTTGAGCTCAGAGGTTGAGAGGTTGGGGGGAGGTTATAGCTATATTCAGACAGCAGTTAGCTGAGATGTGTTCCTGTGGGCAGTTTTTTATGTATTTATACATTCAGTTGCACTCAGGCATTTGTATTATACAGTCACAGTCATTCAGACAGCTGTAATTGATTGCTGGTCACCGTACCTTTCAACTGTTATTATTTAAGCTTTTGGATTTAGCTTTGCTCCTGCTAGATTTACTGATTTCCTCATAAAGTCAAACCTGCTTATGGGGCAACTTATTAAATAATCAAACTAATCATATACAAAGATCCCTTATCATTTACTGTATAGAGTCTAGTACAGGAGTAACCTCAGTCGTGAAACATATGCTCCTCTTTCTGACCCTCTGATATGTTTTTTAAGGGTCAGTGCTGTACTTTTTAATGCTTAGAGATTGAGCAGTGTGATGATCACGTGTGTGTGTGTGTGTGTGTGTGTGTGTGTGTGTGTGTGTGTGTGTGTGTGTGTGTGTTTAATAGATGTAAGTTTGGGAGGCATAGATGCTCTCAACTGTCCCTGATTTTTCAGAATGTCTCTGATTCTGCACGATATTTTGATCTGCCCCTTGCAATATTTCTATTTTTGTGGTAAATCAGTGAGGATTACAATCACCAAATAATGACAGACATTTTATTTCTGACTTAGTAGCCTGAAGAAAAAGCATAATAATGCAAATTTTAAAGTTTAAAAAGACAAAATCTGTCCGTGATTTTGGTCCATTGTCTTCCGTTATTTTTTAGCTTTCTTCTTCAGTGGCTTAAACTACGTATTCTGACAGCAGTGAGCCATGAAGATAAATTCCTGTTTTACAGTTATTAGTGCAATTATTCATTCATTTCATCATATATCTGAGGTGTCTAAACAAAATGCAAAAATCAAACCAATGTGTTCTACAAACAGGCAGCCCTTTACAAAAAATCCACAAAGTAAAATAAATGCTAAAAGCACCTCAGACTAAGCTCTTTTGCCTGTTTTCATTCAGGCATCATCAGAGTTGTGCAGGTACTAACATTCTTAATATTTAAATAGAAAGTTTAAGCTGACATCATCTCATGTGTGTAATGCTGGTTAACAAAATGAACTAAAATACATATATAAAAATGCATATATAAAAGCTGCATTGTAGTATTTACAAGCAATAAATAAATAACTTGTTACAATCTCTACAGTGTTGTGACACTTATACATATTCACATGAAACATCCAAAATATAAATATATAAATATGTAAAACATATACTAAAATTTTAGTAGTTAAACTTGTTTTAAAACCTATATTGCTAAAACTATTAACAATGGGACATTACATTGCTTGTGCATAAATTTTAGGTATAGTTCTAAATGCATTTGGCTCTCTTTTTCAGAATACTGGTCACAGAAATGGTGCCATTTATGCTTGGTCTAGTTTTGGCATTTAATCTCAGTTGCCATTCCGTTTCCTTAACTTGTAAGTCCAAATCTGGGTCTCCCCCTCTATTATTGATTAGCACTCTGTCAATAATAAAGATAATGAACTGTTTGAAATCGACACGTTCGAGACTGTGTGTGTATAAAGCACTAGTTAACTTTCCATTCCTGATGTCCCCGTTATGTTCCATGATCCTGTCGTGCAACTTCCTGTAGTGTCTAAGCTCAGTCATACAAGTGGCTGTGATTGATGGTACCTATATGTGTTTAAGATATGTATTTGAGGGTATGCCTTCACCTGTCATTGATTTTGCAGAGAATCTCTGATCTTGATATAAATAGAATCTGGGAGCACATAATACTGCAAATGCAGTAGAGTCGTCAAGTTGTTGGGTGATGTTGAATTTAGCATGGTCGTCATTTAGTTTCACTAGATTAGTCTTTGCATAATCAATGAATACTCAGGTATTTGAATATAGTTCCAGCTTCAGTCTTATGGTGAATGTAACTGATTTATAGTCCAGTTTGACTATGGAAGAAGTTACAACTGATGGAGAACAGAGTTATGTCATATTGGTGAGGACCAAGTCCAGGATTTTGTCTCACCTAGTTGGGGTACAAACTAAGCGATCAAGAGAGCTTGTATTTATGAAGCCCAGAAATCTCTGGGCATACATGTTAGGGGATGTATAAGTCTCCTAGTTGACAGAGAGGTAGTTGAAGCCCACTATGAGGATGGTGTTTGGCCTAATGTATATGGACTATACACCAGTCTGGTAGGAGGAATGGACCAGTGGGGGCTTAGATGGTGTTAGCTATGATGTGATAAGATGATATGTTATTGATAAGTTGGACATGGAGAAGTTCAGTGTCATTATCCTATCCAACAATTATAAATAATAACATTTCATTTTACGATTATAGAGAATCCACTGCCTTTATTGCTTTCATTTGTGCAGTGGGCATGAATGTGTGGTATATGATGAAGTCCTGCACTGTTGAGGTGCTTTCGATTGGCTTTTAACAGGTCTCTGTGGTGATGCATACATTGATGCAGTTCAAGATAAGAAGAGATGGTAGGGAGTGAAGTTTTTAGTTGAGCCTCCTATTACTGAGCAACAATATTTTTATTTAGCCATATTCTATTTTATTAAGTTGGAAGCTTTTGAAGACTGACACTGCTTAAAAAGGGCACTGTGAGGGTGAACAAGATTTTAGCCAATATACAAGTTTTGTGGAGATAAGTGCAGGCCTTCCCTGACAAATCAGTTAAGGAAGAGTGTCTGCCCTCTCTTCCCAAGCTAATATATATATATTGGACCCACCTTCCCTCAAATGACAGCTCAAGCTAAGCCAATTGTTGAAGTCAATTCCCTGTCCAATCACTTCCTTGTCAGAAACTTGCTTAAAGTGTAGCATAGCAGAACATGTCCAGGCATGATTTATCAATTACCTCATGTTCAGCGAACTGGTTAAGGTGTAGTAAAGCATAACATCTCCCAGCACTATCTGTCAGTCACTCCTTGATCCAGGAGCTGGTTAAAGCACAACATGCCTAGGCAGTATCAATCAATCTCAAGCTGGCTGGCATCCGACTGGACCTTCCATGGCAGCTGTTAAAATGTTTTCATCATTTGAGTGACTGCATTTGAAAATAAGAAATCATGCTGCCAACTTCACTGTAGTACTTCCTGGTGTTCGATAATACTCACTTCCTACATTTAAAAGATAAGCCTGTTGCCTGTTTTTCTAACTGCATCTGTAGTGCTTTTGTCTGATGTATGCTTCTACTTTTGCAATCTGTATACCACAGCTGATGGAATTATTTTAGAATTATATATGCTCTGCATTTGTTCGTAATGTCAGCACAATGCCTTGCCCATATATGCTTGCATTTTTGCAGTTTTATGTCTTTCATTATAAATAAGCTTACCACAATATGCAAAGTCAACTTTCTGCAGCAAATGTTTGCATCTTGTACAGGAAAAAGGGTAAGACGATAAGCCAATTACAGATTTAAATAATTTTTCTTCCTTTTAACTTCAGACCCTCACTGAGGTATTCTGCAGACAGAATCATTTGATTAGTTATTTCAGTTTTAAATGGAAGGATGATGTAAGGGTGGGTGTGTGTGTGTGTGTGTGTGTGTGTGTGTGTGTGTGTGTGTGTGTGTGTGTGTGTGTGTGTGTGTGTGTGTGAGAGAGAGAGAGAGATCGAGTGCACACATCTAAGTATGCATGTCTTGGTCTCTACATTATTCCTTCTTATTTACTTTTGTTATTTTCAAAGGAATTGCAAAACATGTGGCTTTAACAGAAAATAAAATGATGATGACACACTGCCTGGTAAAATCTAATTGCAATCTCAGAATATAGCAACATAATGTCCTCACACATTTGTAGCAACTGACAAACATAAAAATTGGCATAGCAAGGAGGAAAGGAAAATATAATTAGTCATCGTTATTCTGACAATGTTACGAGAATCACACTGCAGGACTGATATTATTTCACAGCCAATTGCCAAGCAAAGAACTAAACAACAAATTATTCATATGAATTGCACCTTAGGTGCTGATGGGCACTAGGTACAAACGCTGGATGACTGCCAGTACTGCAGTATGCAAAAAACTCTGTTGATGGCCTTTTACTCAGAGGTTCAGTTAACTTCTTTTGTCACAAAGACAAGTGTCAGAAAATTCATGCAAATGGCACATTACTTTGGACTTAGAAGCATCACAGTTAGGTCACCTGGCATGGTATTAGTTATGTTGACAAACCAGGTGTGAGTCACTGAAGTGTGCTAAGTGATGTATACCTGATCAGAATTACAAGCCTAGGAGCACCAGATGAACTATCAGCAATCACTAGGTAATCACTGTACCAACTCCCAATGTACGTCTACTTTTTTAAATTACTTTTATATAGCAGTTAACAATCAGAAACATCAAACAATAACAAAACAAAATTTAAGATTTATATTTTATATCACAGTGTTCTCATTCCACAAGGATTTCATATGTCATACATCAAGCAATCTATATTGCCGCGGTGGTACGGCGGTAGCATTGTTACCTCACAGCAAGAGGTTTTCCCGTTCGATTCTCGGCTTGGCTTGGGATTGCCTTCTGTGTGGAGTCTGCATGTCCTCCCCGCGGTTGGGTAGCATTCGAAAGACATGCATGCGTAAATGGGCGTGCCTTCGTTGAAGGTTGGGCATCGAGCTGGCACCTTAGCATTTCGTAAAAATCTATGGACCGGAGTCCTGCGGTGCCGACCCCTTACTAGGAAAAAGCCGAAAGACAAACAACAACAACATCAAGCAATCTATATCTATATAGAACAAATGAGACAAATATTATCCCATCTATCCATCCTCAACCCTTTTACCCATTTTTGCACATGGGGCCGGGGTGTCACTTCAACAGTGACAATCATCTAGAACCAAGCATTGCACTGCTGGGTGGATATCTCTGCCTCGATAGTTCATCCATACCACAATCGCACACGCACGCACACCTTGGGACAATTTAGAGTGTCCAGTCAACCTGCTGCATGTCTTTGGAATGAAGGAGAAAACTGAAGCACCTGGAGGAAACCCATGTGAACACAGGGAGGACATGCAGATTCCCCACAGAAGGCACCCCAAATGAGAATCAGACTGGGGAACCTCTTGCTGTGAGTTGACACTGTGCTCAACAATATTATAAAATATAATTTCTTTGTGTCGACTTCATCACTACCCTCTTAGTCTTTTTATTTTTATAATAATTCCTATCCTAAAAAGTGCATGTATATGTGATATCCAAGGCGTAAACTTCTGCTGCATTTTTTTACTCGCAAAGTCAAGTCTTTGTTTCCAAGTCACAAATGTTTTTCATTATACTCTGTACTTCATCTCCTGTAGATAATTTCTTGGTCTTCCATTTCCTAGTAATTGTTTTTTCACATGCCATTTTTATCAAATATTAAACAGGTCATGATAGGATCACAAGTGAGGATTTAAACTAGGACTCCTGGCACAGAGGGATGAAGTCCTGAGACTGAAGGAGCCACTGGAACATGGAAAAAAGGAGAAGGATGCTGAATCTATTTGCTTCTCCCAGCTGATGTGGGAATAGAACCCATCACTCTTCTAATTTAGGATGCATGCTTTGTCTTTCCATCCTTGGTAGATCCCAGAGATGAGACATCCACCTACAAGGTAGAGGGTAATGGGGGACAATGACACATTAAATTTGTTGATCAGCCTTCACACTTCCCCATTCTTCTCACACAGCTTGGGCTATTTTTAGGCATACACAGGGGAAACAGTAGAGGTTAAGAAAAAATGCTCTGGCATACTGATTACTTGCTTGTAGGTGAACAGAGGAGAAAAATATTGTTTGATCAGGTATTGGCATCATGGTTAAGATCTTTGCCCCCCATGCAAAAGGTACAAGGTTTGACAACTCCAGCCAATGCCACTTTGGAATTTTCATGTTCTCCCTGTGTCTCTGTGAGGTCCCTCCCACCTCTGAAAAACATGCTGCATGTCTCCATCTCAAAATCATCAATGAATGGAACTGTGGGCACATCGTACCTTATAGGGGGAAGAACTGTATAGACCAACTGCTTTGGGGCATTTACTGTGGTGCACAGTATACTCAAGATAGGACAGCATGGATCACAGCCTGGGTGCCGTGGCATGGCTAGCCACTCGACAGTGAAGGATCTGGCTCTAGATGATTCTGTCATGTTGACTAATGCCACCAAAATGGGCACGGTTATTTGCCAGTTATAAGTGGGTTGAGGACCTGGCCTACTCTGACCTATGCCGGGGACCCATGCTAATGGTGGGAGGGGTGTATGTGCCTCTGTTGACTAGTATGACCTGCGTCAATAAGCTACTGGCCAGCTGGTGTCCAGTTGCCCAGCTTGGGTATCTGGAATAGCTCTGTTGAGCAAACTCTGGATGTAAAACCAATCAGCCTGCCAAATATGAACTAAGAATTGTTACACTCAATGTACGTTCACTAACAGGATGCAGCTTAGAAGAGGGTGACATGATGATACAGAGGAGGCTGGACATCCTATGTATCCAAGAGACAAGATGGAAGGGCAATGCAGCAAAGACACTTGGTTTGGGATCCAGAGAGTTCTACTCAGGAGGAGGACAGGCTAGAAATGCTGTTGGAATTGTGGTGAGAGAGAGGCTTCAGAAGACAGTAAGGGATGTCATCAGAATTAGTGACTGACTCATGGCAGTCAGACTCCAATGTAATGATACAGCAGTATTTATAATCTCAGCCTGTGCCCCACAGCAGGCTTATGATAATGAGGAAAAGACTGCATTCATGCAGCAGTTGCAGGACCTACTATATAAAGCGGGACAACACAAATTGGTGTTGATAATGGGTAGAGACAGAACAAGATATTAGAACTGCCTTGGTCCACATGGGTGGGGCAATAGGAATAAAGGAGAGGCCATTCTAGACTTCTGTCTGTCAAATGTCTTAATAGTAGGCAACACATATTTCAGAAAGAGAAACAGTCACAAGATCACATACAAGAGTGGCCAACATACAACTCAGGTAGACTTCCTCCTAGTAAGGAAAGGGCACTGGGGTAGAATCAATGATTGCAAAGTCATCCCTAGTGAAACAGTTGGCCCACAGTATAAACCACTGGTTGCCACAATCAGCTGCAAACAATGGTTAGTGAACCCTCTAAGGTCAACAGAAACCAGTTTGAAGACCTGGAGAGAAAGTACAACTGTTAAAAGAATTCCTCATGGGTCTAGCACCCCAAGAAGATGAGGAAATACGTAGAGTTGAAGAAGAATGGCAGTGCCTCAAAACAGCATGTGTTATGACTACAGAACAGATATGTGGATAAGCAAGGCGTATCTCTCAACTGTCCAGATTTTCACAGAATATCCAGATATTTGCCTCATATTATTGGCCTGTTCATCATACATTTTTGTTTTCTGGCAAATAATTTGCAAATCATTGAGGTTTGAAGTCAGGAAATAATTAGGCATTTGACTTTCAGACTTCAAAACCTTCACAACATTCATACTAATGCAAAACATGTTACTGTATCAGCTTTTGAAGTTTCCAAGAGCAATACTTAAAATCTGTCCCTATCTTTGGGTCCTTGTTCCCCCATTATTTATGGCTTTCTCCAGATTTCTTCCTCTAAGAGGTTGAGAGGTATGAAGCAATATATGGAAATAAGGTACATAGGGAAAGCTGGTGGTGGAATGCAGAAGTCCAGGAAGTCATCAAAAGAAAGGAGTGTAGGAAAAAGTGGAAGACAGACAAGACAGACCAGGCTAAGAAGGACTACTGGTTAGCTACCAAAGAAGCTAAGAAATGAGTTGCAATAGCAAAGAAGAGGTCATCGGAGGCACTCTTCCAACTTCTGGAAAGTGAGTCAGTAGGAAGAGGGCATCGGAGGCACTCTTCCAACTTCTGGAAAGTGAGTCAGTAGGAAGAGGGCATCGGAGGCACTCTTCCAACTTCTGGAAAGTGAGTCAGTAGATGGCACAAGGAAACTATATCAGGTTGCAAAGCAAAGACAGAAAGATAAAGAAGAGTGTCAGGCACCCTTCATAAGGAATACCAGCAGCAACCTGCTCACAAGTCCACAGGACATGGAAAGCAGATGGAAGGAATACTCCCTGCAGCTTCTGAATGAAGAAAACCCCACAGAAGCTGTACTGCCCCAAACGCAGCCTACAATGAGAGAAAAGAAGGAGCCCATCATAGAAGAAGTAAGAACAGCACCAAGGAAAGTTAAGTCAGGGAAAGCAGCAGGCTCATATGAAGTCACAGCGGATTGGATAAAGATGCTGGGTGAGATAGGAGAGAAATGGCTTCTAAGGGTACTCATAGCAGTGTGGAGAGAAAGACATATCACAGATGACTGGAGAATAAGTATACTCATGCCAAAGTGCAAGAACAAATGGAACAGCCTCAATTTTGGGCACTATAGAGGTATCAGACACTTGGCACATTGCATGAAAGTTCTGGAGAGGGTGATTGATAAATGGATACACAGAATAGTAGAAAGTAAGATGGGAAATGAGCAGTTCGGATTCAGATCAGGATGCAGCACGACTGACTGGATGTTTGCAGTGAGACAGGTAGTTGAGAAAAAGCTAGAGATGAGGAAAGAGACTAACTGGGCATTCCTAGACTTGGAGAAAGCATATGACAAGGTCCCGAGAAAGCTGATTTGGGCAATACTGCGGTGGTTCAAAGTCCCAGAAACATTGGTAGAATTAGTGCAGGGTTTGTATAAGGACACAGTGACTCAAGTGTGAACAATGTTTATTCTCAAAGAGGGGTTCTCACTGGTAGTGGGTGTGCACCAGGGTTCAGCTTTGTGTCCACTGCTGTTCATACTGGTGATGGACTACATTAGTAAACAGGTCCGAGGAGACAGATCAACAAAGTTGCTGTATACAGACAATGTGACATTACAGGCAGACTCTGAGCAAGAACTTCAGTGAAGCATAGAGGAATGGAATGCAAAACGGAAGGCACATGGGATGAAACTAAGTATAGATAAGACAGTAGTAATGGCAGCAAATTGGGGAAATCAGAAGAAACTGAGAATTGAGATAGAAGGGAAAATAGTGGAACAGGTAAATAGCTTCAGGTATCTGGTAGGGGTAATTGAGGACAAGGGAAGTCTGAATGAAGAGGTCAAAGCTAGAATCATTAGAATGTCAAAGAAGCTAAAAAGTAAAGTGTACAAGACAGTGGTGTGACCAGTACTGCTATATGGTACAGAAACCTGGGCAGTAAAGGCAGGCAGGACCAAACCAGAAGACAATCTGGTGAAGAAAATCTGGGACAGACAGGAAGAAGGTAAGAGGAAACAAGGGCATCCAGCAAAGAGGTGGATGATGAATTGTGTGAGAGAGGATCTGTGACGGTTAGTCATGAGTGTCAAAGAATGCAGGAGTGTGGCACTGAATCAAGAGAGATGGCGACAGTTAACATGACACTTTGAACCCATGTAGAAAATGGGAAAAAGGGGGCTGATGATGATGATGAGGTATTGGCATCCCTACTGAGATCACTTACAGAAAGTTTTACAGACTGCTGCATTATTCTGTACTGGAGAAGGGCACTAGTGAAATCTTTATATAAAAACAGAGATAGCAGAGGCAGTGTTTAAAGCCATATACCAATCAAGGTTATCCAGTACAAGTAACTTTATGGAAAAATAAGTATTGGAGACTCTGTTGAGTGAATTAAGAGATAAAAAGTTGTCGATCTATATCAATATGCATATAGTGTGGCAGGTCACTTAGTACTTCTGCAGCACTGTTATATGTGCCATGGAAAGGAGACTGCAGGCTGATGTGGACTGTATTGATCTGATATGGTGGATCATCAACTTTTAATAAAAACATCTGAACATCCTTGGGCTAAGTCACTAATTAGTTGGATTAGTCAAGGATTATCAAAATAGAACTGTGTGTGTTGAACTTGAAGGACAACATGTGGGCTGGCAGAATGTAATCACAGATCCACCTGGCAGTGAAATCGTGGCTCTAGATGATTGAAGTAACACCCCAACCCCATGTGCAAAAATGGGAAAAGGGGTTGATGATGGATGGATGGATGGATGGATGGATTTAATTTTTCAATTAATTTTTCTGTGCATTCTGTCCAGGCCATATAAAAATAGTACAAATAATCTCCACTACAGAATCCTGATTAACATTTAAGTCAACTCTAGAGAGCATTGCTAACTAGATAAAAGAGAGCAGAATGTAGATAAACTGCAATAAAACAAAATATATGTCTTTACAAATAAACAAGGGCTATCAGTATATTCAATATACAGACTTATGGGACAGAATGTGTTACAATCTTTAAAGAATACTGGCAGTGCTGGACTCTAAACTCACTTTAAGGAGTATACAAGTGTCTGTAGTGAATTCTATAAATGAATCAGTAATAAATGGCTAAGCAGGTAGTACAATCTCCTTTGATTCTGGAAGATTAGAAGACTGATGGGTTCTATTCCCACATCAGGTACTTGGAAATCATTTTCCAGTACAGCTACAACAGAGCAGCATAAGGGGGCACTGGACTCCTGAGTGTGCCATCCTGTTGGATGATTTCTTAAAAAAGGGTCGCAACTGCCTGAGTTGGTGGTAGCTCAAATGTAGGTAAAATGTTCTACACTACTTATCAAAATGAGTAGGGGTTGTTTATTATACAAATAAGAAAAACAGACAATGAGCATAGGCAAATAAATAAATACATATTAACTCAAATACTTGCATAAATACATATTGGCAGATTAACGTGAGAAAAAAATCTGAAATTACATCTCTAACCTTATTTGTCAACTACCCAAATTTTAGGCATAACCAAAACTGCATCTGCATTAAAACATCTTTTAGATTCCATTTTAATTACACGAAACCTCCCAACACATAACAATTCAAATGAACCCTGTATCAGACAAAATCATTTTGTCCCCTTTTTTCTATCACTTGTCTTACTTCCTTTTATGTTGTTGTTGTTGTTGTTGTGTCTTTTGGCTTTTCCCAGTTAGGGGTCGCCACAGCGGAACTCCGGTCCGCTAATGATTGGCAGTAGATTTTTACGTGCCGAGTTGCCAGCTCTGACGCACAACCTTCAATGAAGGTATGCCCATTCACGCATGTCTCCACACAGAAGACGCTCTAGTTGAGAATCGAACAGGACAACGTCTTACTGTGAGGCAACAACGCTACCACAGCACCACTGCGAAATAATATCATCTCCATCTCAATATCTGTAATAATTTCAATTTTGTATACATTGTAAAATTTCTCCCATTACCCCTAGTCCTTCTATATTAAAAAACATGATCAGCATCCTGTTCAGTGTCACAATCTCTTAAATGACATTTCCTTTCAGTATATGCTTTGCATTTTATATTACTCATAACTGGAAATTTATTTAACATCATCCAGCACCCCCCTTGGGATTTTTCATTTTGATATATATATATATATATATATATATATATATATATATATATATATATATATATATATATATATATATCAAAATGAAAAATCCCAACCTGGAAGGTAAACACTGACAGAAACTGATGTAAAAAATCTTTTATTGCAAAATAGAACTAGAAGTAGGCACTTTCGCAGTCAGACAAACCGCTTCATCAGACATAGTTACAATGAAAAACAGAGCATCCTTATATACATACTCCCTAACAGTCAGTTGCTGTCAACGTTTACCTTCCAGGTTGGGATTTTTCATTTTGATTGCTGTTGGGATTTTATTAGCTTGCTTCATTGGGACTTTTCTTTATATATATATATATATATATATATATATATATATATATATATATATGTGTGTGTAGATATAGATAGATATATTTATTATAAGGAAGACAAGATGGTTTTGTTAAAAGCCATGAATGAATGATTTAATGACTGGACTAAGGTTGAGAGAATAGTTGAAATCGAAGGTAATTTTATATGGAAAAATAAGGATTAATATGAGTTTATTGTTTATATAATATAGATTCTAAGACATGCAAAAATATTTTGGGATAGGATGGCACATAGTTTGAGAGAGACAGTGAGTGAAAGGACTCTGTGGTATTTCCTGGTAAGGAGGTTACAGAGTTATGCATTTTAGTTACAGAAGCTGTAGAAGTAATAATGAGTAGGCAGGACAATGCTAATGTCAGGTGGCTTATGACATTACTAACTTATGATAAATTAAACCATGAGCAAGTCTGGCACATTTTAAGGTGTTACAGTTTTAGAGAAAGAAAATTGTTCCTGATTGATTTATGAGTGTTCTTGGGTTAAATTATTGATCAATAGGTGGATGACAGAAATGATTAAGATAAAGTGGAGTACTCACCAAGGATGCTTATTAAACGATGTAATAACAAATGCATGAAATGCATGATTGCTGAGTGATAAGAATGCATGGTATGATAAGTAACAAAAGGTGGGACATAAATTATAAGTATCTTGTCTTAAGCAGATGAGCAACTTTTAATAGCAAGAAATACATTATGGGTGATGGGGTTAATTAATGTTGAAAGAAGACTGAAGTTTGTAGAAGTCAAGCTTAATAAAGACAAGAATATGGGGATAAGATAGAATTAAATATATTTTTTGGAAATAAAAATGCTGACTGAGGCATTAAGCATAGTTTTTATAACAACAAATATTTATGAAAGTTCGTATGAACTTTTGCAGAAAGCAAGGGATGCCGTTAATTTGTGGTAGACTTTTAAGCTGTTATTTAAAAACAACATATTTAGTAATTTTCAACTTGATGGGGATGCCAAGTCATATTACATGGGTTTAAAAAGAGGTATTTGATATGATCATTTCTTTTTTTTGGGGGGGGGGTTCAAAGCTCAAGCCAGTAAAAAGGGTTGTAATGGATATTGAAAAGATAATGAAAGAGTTAGGGATGTCGCATTCATTGTTTAAGTTCCTTTGGATATGCTTTGCTTTTTGGGAAAATTGGGATGAAAATAAAAAATTGTTAAGTGCATTCATTTACAAAAATATGAGAAATTATGTGATAGTTTTAAGGAAATGAAGAGAAGGAAAGCTGAAGAAGGAGAATAAAAGGGAAAATATCATATTAGGTAGTTTATGTGGAAAATGGCAACTAATAATTTAGAGAAAGATCAGAAGGCATGGTGCAACACAACAACAAACCAGTTTTATTTTGAAAATGGACACAAAAATTTAGATGACAGGAAAAAAGAAGGGATACAAAATGGAAAAGATGCACAATGGCATCTTTACCTGGAACATTATTCTCATTAACCACAGGTTCATAGGAGGTTACTAGGCTAATGGTCCTAGGACCTTTACAAGCCTTGCCAAGTTCAATCCTTGTTCCCAAGAGTGTCCGTTTAAAGCAGACACTAAAATCAGCACCTATTGCCCCTCTCCAAGAGGGACACAGGTGGAAACCCTGGGGTGAATTTCTGATTACCCATCCAGTCGTCCAAAGTGTGCTTAAATAGGGTCAACAAGGGGCTCTATTTAACATGAATTGAAGGCCTGGTCCAAAGGTGAGGCAACTTCTGGAAGACAAATCTGCCCCTCCAGCAAGTTTTGTTGATGTCGCATACCAGGTTAAGGTCCTTTGAGTGAATGACTCATGTACCATTTGACTTGTGAATGTGCAGCATTCCCATTAAAACAGGGCCAGAGATTGCCTTATATTTAAGGCACAGGTTGCCTCGGAGTAGTCTGTATGGCACAGAGTAAAGTGACATTGATTTCACTCTGTCCACATATAACAGATGCTGGCGGCCCTGAATTTTCTTTATAAAGAACCTTTGTGGTCTCTCCAATAGTGGCAGGTGCTTGTAAAGGTACATTCCAAAGGAAGCATTGTACTCTGTTATTGGCCTGATGAGGGAAGAGTACAAGGGGGTTATAACCTCTTTTTTTCTGGAGGCAATGCCCTTACTTATGAGATGACCAATATAAAATGTCCTTCTGACCACTATGGAGACATGGTGATCAAAGGTAAGGTTGCTGTCAACCAGAGTGCCCAGGTCTGTCACCAATGAAAGGGTCCTTAAGGGTATTGTTATTGATGTGGTAACTTGCAGGAACATCACCCTTGCTGAAGGGGATGATAATGCATTTTTTTGCATTTAGTTTAAGACTATGACTTTGGCACCAATCATTAATCTGCGTAAGTCCCTCTTGCAGGATGTTGACATCATTAGGGGACTCAGTGACTGCTCCCAGTTTGCAGTCATCAGAAAACTTTGCCAGCCGCAGGTTTTTGTCTGGACTTTGGAGAAGTAGATTCTGAGCAATAGGTGTCGCAGAACAGATCCTTGTGCAACACCATTGGTTACAGGTTTTTGGAGGAGGTGGAATCCCATTTTGACTGTATGAGTTCTATCAGTGAGCCAGTTTGCAACCCACCTGACAGTATATGGGTTGATATCCAACTGGGTGAGCTTATTTATGATGCTCAAGTGGATGACTGTGCCAAAGGCCTTGGCTAAGTAACGGTAGGCCATATGCACAGATTTATCCTTATCTTGAAGAATTCCACCAAGTTTAACAGGCATGATCTCCCCTTGACAAAGCCAAACTGGATGGGATCAAGTATTTGGAGATTACCTATATCTTTGCTGATAAGGTCCATGATGATTTGCTCCATGGCCTTACAGATAAGGCTGGTCAAGCTAATGGGTCTATAGTTATCAGGGTATGAAGATGCATCCCCTTTGTGCAAAGGGATAATGATAGCTGTTTTCCATTTCTCTAGGACAAAGCCAGTACTTAGGCTGTGACTGAAAAGAGTACCCAGTGGTGTTGCTAATTCCTGTTTTAACCCATGTAAAACACAGCTTGGGATGTTATCTGTTCCCACAGAGGCTGTGTTTTTGGCCATGGAAAGGGCATTTAAGACCTGCTCCTTAGAGATACTAGGTGGTGGACGTGTGGTGGTGATGCTTTGAGGTATGTGTGGTGGGGACAGGGGGTGAAGTTTTCACTGAACCTGTCAGCCAGCAGGTTTGTTATATCCACAGGTTCTGCATATGTAATACCATTAACTACAAGTTCAGTGCCGATCTGGAAGTTTTCTTTGAGGTTATGGATGTAACTAAAGAATGCCTCATGGTTGTCTTTAGTTGTGGAAGCTAATTTGAATTCATAGTTAGCTTTGGAGGACGTCACAAGGTGTCTTATTTGCTTGCTTAAGTTGAGTAGGGAGTGTTTCCAGTTTTGAGTCTGTTCCTTCCTACTCCTAGACAGCAATTTATTTCTCTTATTGTACAGCCTGTTAATGGCAGATGCCCACCAGACAGGTTTTTTCTTTCTTGAAGATCTTACTTTGGTCCTATTAAGTATGGCAGAGTTAATACAATTGTACAGATGTGCATATAAAACATTGACATATAACCCAACATAGGTGTCCTTTCTATTTTTGGAGGAGGGGCTATAAAGCTATATATGCTGTCTCATAAGAGGTTGTAAATGACCTTGGAGAAGTTTTTTATTCTAGTTGCTGGTAAGGGGAGTATGGTGTTATGGCTAATTTCTAACAAAATGGATTTGTGGTCGGATCTCACCAGGGAGGGCAGTACACTGGGGGGTAGTGCAATAGTCCCCCATGTTGGTAAACACCAGATCAAGTTTATATGAGCCCCTTGTGGGAGTTAACAAAACCCAGGAACCTTTGGGCAAGTGAGTTAGAACACGTATAATTTACCCCTCCAATGGCTGGGTAATTAAAGTCACCCAAAACCAGGGTGTTCAGTTGTATCTTGATTGACTCAAGTAGATCTAAATAGACTGAGTGGATGTTCTGTTTATATTCATCTTTTTATACTCTTCCTCCTTGATTTTGTTTTAAATATTTTCTTCTTTTAAATATTCCTTGTTATATTATTTTCTGTAAACACCACCCACTATTCACTCCAGTGCATATAACATACTTTCCTATTTTAACAATCTTTCTATAACTGCATTATTTCATCCTTTCACATATCTGTCCAAGACTGCTCAGCAGTCCTCTTAATAGCTTTCCCCTGGCTGAATGACATCATCATTAGCACCAGATTCTCATTATATGGCACAATGACCAGTTAAAACTTATCAAAATCATACCTTCTCTTTTTTTCCTGAAAATTTCTTGAAAACAAAACAGAAAATCTATCCAAGTCTTTGTTTTCTACCCTTTCAGTATACAAATGAACTTCCCCTGCTGATCTGCATATCATTTAATTAAACAAATCCATTATGCATCTTTCACTACCCCTCCATCTCTTTTTCTACACATCACCATTAAATTTTCCTGCCATTATAATGTCCACACTAACAATTAAAATTAAAAATATACAAATTACACCCTTTCTTGATAATTATTACCACATGTGCATCATTAACGATTAAAGAGAGTATAGGTTTGTACTAGAAGAACATATTACACAACAAAAGCTTGTCACAATAATCTTGTGCACAATATAGAAAAGAGGACACAACTCAAAAAAGCATGTAGTTGTATGCATATGACAGAATCACATTAGCTTAACAAACTAATTTCTTTACCCCCTATCCATTCTGCATAACTAAAATCAAATTTTTAAAGCATCCAATATATTCCATTCTTACATCTGTCTAGCCATACAAACCAGATGGTGGAAACAATCATCTTATCCAATTTAGTTATAGCAGTATTCCTTTGGCCACCATAATCACCACAAAGAATCATCTGAATGGACTCCATCTTCAGAATGTCATAACCATATTCCTTCTGTAACCTCTCCCAAAAATTCTGTAACCTGCTACCTTTTATAAAACCACATTCCATATCATTCTCCACCATGCATCCCTCGTTAGTACATATTACTTTGGTAATTTATTTTCATTTCATTCTTCTTCTATTAACAGGAAGTTTCCCCAAGAAGCAAAGCCAAATGAATCCATGCCATTCTGAAATCCCTTTCTATCCTTTCTGATGCCTGTATATGACCTCCAACTAAAGTAAGGTTCTTTTCTTGAAACCATGTTCCACATAATAGTTTTCTAGAGTATTAGTATCCCAGGACTATGTTTTTCCAAAGCCTAGTGCTTATGTTTCAGGAAAATAATCTGTAATGAATGTCAATTCCACATTCATTATGTTTTTTCCCCAATTCTCCCCAATGTAGCTGCCCAAGAAATCTTTATTCCTATGGTCCCTAGCAATGACCCTTATAACTATTTAGTATGTACCAAAATATAAAATAGAAATATATGGAAATCAATAATCATAGGTGTTCTAAATGTAATATGCTCTGCCTAAAAGGCCTCAGCTCTGATTCTCAGAAAACAAAAAAGCAAAAGTTTGTTTTCTCTCTCCCGACACAAAGTATATATCCCTGTCATGTAAAATGCTAATCCTAAAAGAATCCCGTTTATGAGATATGCTTTCTAATGGTATGTAAGCTGGAAGGATTGTCAGAACCTCATGGTTTCCCCTCATATTTTGTATAATATCAGTCCTCTTCTTCTCAACACAGTGCCATGGGGCAAAAACCATTACTGTGCAAGAATGTACTGTCTGTTTGCTGTTTTCTGTTCTATCCCTTCTTCTACCACAAATCCACTACTCTACTCGTTGTCCAATTAATAATCAATACTGCCTGAGCCAGCATATGTTCAATTGTTTACTTCTTACTATATCCCAGGAACCAGCCCTCCCAGGCATATTATCTGCCTCCATGATGACTGCATTCATGACCTAACAGAAAATGATGCCACTTAAAAGGCATTCTTAACATGCTTCCTTTTCCAACTTAGTACAGTTACCTTACCTTCCCCTCACCAGTACAGAAGCATATGACTTCTCATTTACACTGCATAATAAGTGCCTATTTTTTACTAGATCATAACTTCATCATTGATGTCATAGATGGTCATATGATCTGTTATGTATCTTCATAATGTCACATATCCACATCAAGCCATCCTCTTAAGTTATTCATAGAACTTCTCACAATACTTCCTTCAAAATTATCAAGAGTTCTTGAACCTGACTCCCTATTATTCCATATAATCCCTCAGTATACTTTATTTCATTCACTCTCATGGTTCATATTTTAAATAACTTACAATTTTAGACAGTTATTTGTCTTTAATTGCATAGATCTTTTCTATCTCCCTTTTCATAAAAAAAAATCAGCATAAACTCTTCATTAGTTCATTTCTCTGTCCATATCCTCTCTAAATTCACTATTTTATCTAGGAACTGTCCACGTTACTGGTTTGATAGTGTTATCTTTCATATCGTTGTCGCCTCACAGCAAGAGGTTCTCCGGTTCGATTCTCGACTGGGGTGCCTTCTGTGTGGAGTTTGCATGTTCTCCCTGTGTTCGCGTGGGTTTCCTCCGGGTACTCCGGTTTCCTCCCACATTCCAAAGACATGCATCTGGAGCATTTCTCCCCGGGCCTCCGCTGAAAACAGGCTCTGTGGAACCTAGTCGGACATTCCCAGCCAACAAATGTTAAATAAATAAATAAATAATAAGTGAGTGACACACTCACAAACAACCCTCACAAGTTTCATTTGGGAGGTCCATTCCTTCCTTTGTCATCCATGAAACAGTCTAAACAATGCCCTAAATTTCTTCTCTACATACTTTTGTGTGTATGTGGGGATGTATGGATAATTTGATCAATGACTGTCCTTATAAACTCTGGCATGAATGTGAGGAGGAAGTAGTAACAATAATTTCTCTAGTAAGAATACCATTGTCCACACCATATTCAAGCAGAAGAGATCTCCTTCTGCTACCTGGAGCCACAGCCTCCACCTTAGCTCCTGTCTCCTCTATCATGTGATTGTTTATAATAATAATAATAATATGATAATATGTGGGGATGTCACTCTCCCCAAAGGGGATGATGATACATTTTTTGGCATTCAGCTTCAGGCCATGTTTCTGGCACTCATTTGTTTGGGCGAGACCCTTTTGGAGGACGTCCATATCACTTGGGGAATTGATGACTGTGCCAAGCTTGCAGTCATCTGCAAACCTGGTCAGCCATAGTCCACTGGTTCTGGCCTGCATCTCAGAGAAGTATATCCCGAATAACAGTGGCCCTAAGACCAACCCCTGGGGTACGCTGCTCATTACGGGGTCGACTGCTTTAGGTGGTTTCCCCTATTTTGATTAGGTGAGTTCTATCAGTGAGCCAGTTGCTGCCCACCTGGTAACATATGAATTGATGCCTAATTGAGAGAGTTTATCTACTATGCCTGAGTGGGGAATAGGGTCAAAAACTGTCTCAAAGAAGTGACCAGATTTAACAGACATGACCTTCCCTTGACAAAGCCAAACTGTGTGGGGTTGAGTGTTTGGAGGTTGCCAATGTCCCTGTTAATTAGGTCTATGATAATCTGTTCCATGGCCTTGGAGATCAGGATAGTTAGGCTGATGGGTCTATAATTCCCTGGATCGGTGGACGCTCCACCTTTGTGTAAAGGAATGACAGTGGCTGTCCTCCACTCAGTTGGGACAAAGTCTGTACTCAGGCTTTGGTTGAATAGGATGCCTAATGGTGCTGCAAGTTCATGCCTGAGTTCATGAAGGATGCAGCCAGGGATGTAATTGGGTCCCATGGAGGCTGTATTTTTTGCCTTTGAAAGGACAGTGATGACCTGTTCCCTAGAGATAAGGGGTGGGGGGCATGTACTGGGGATGTCCTGAGTTACTGATGGGGGACAGAGGGGAGAAGTTTTTGCTGAATCTGTCAGCTAGTAGATTGGCTATATCTACAGCATTAGTGTATGTGGTGTCCTTGACCCCCAGTTCTGAACAGATCTAGGTGCTTCCTTTGAGATTTCGGACATATGTGAAGAAGGCCTTATGATTGTCTCCAGTAGATGTAGCCAATTTGGACTCGAAGTTGACTTTAGAGGATTTCACTAGTGCTCTTATTTGTTTGTTGAAGCTAAGAAGATATTGCTTCCAATTGGGCACCTGCTCCTTCTTTGTCCTGGACAGTAATTTTTTTCCTTTTGTTATATAGTTTATTTATTGCAGATGTCCACCAGACAGGTTTACTCTTCCTTGCAGAGGATGATTTTGTCCTGTCGGGTATTCCTGATTCAATACATCTATATAAATGCTCATATAGCACTTTGGTGTAGATTTGGACATTGGTGCCAATTCCTACAGTGGGGGAGGGGGGCTGTGAAGCTGTTTATGCCATCCTTCAGGAGGTTGAAATCAGCTTTGGAGAAGTTTTTTCATTTCACCCTAGCTAGAGGGGAGCTCAGGGGAGACAGTGACTTTGAAAGTGACTGCTTTATGGTCGTATCTTACAGGGAAGATGATACTGTAGGGGTGCTGCAGTGGTTACTCATGTTGGTTAATACCAAGTCCAAGATATTATCACCCCTTGTGGGGGTACTGACTAGCTGTTCCAAGGCATTTGCATTGATAAAATCGTGGAATCTCTGGGCATTTGTGTTTTGGCATGAGTAGTTTTTCAATCTATGGTTAGGTAATTAAAGTCACGCAGGATCAGGGTAAAGGATTGAATCTTTAGATATGAAGAGGTCCAGATAGGTGGGGTGGGCATCTTGAGTCAAATTTGGGGGTCTGTAGCTCGCTATAATTTGAATAGGGGTCTTGCCCATGGCTTTGCACTTTAAAAATGTTCATGGGGGGATGCTACTTTGTTAAAAGGGTCCATTTTGGAGCAAGTAAATGTGAATATTGGAGAAAAACTGATTTAAAGCATAAATTATTGTGTAAAGAAAGTTTATATTCTTAAATATAATACTTTGGACCCTGTTTAGCAGCATGACCCTTAATTTGCATTTTGTTGAAATGTTTATGTTGGTAGTATTGACCTCATGACTTTTCCTAAAAAAGTCACTATGGGGGAGGCAAGGGCCTTTGCCAGAAGCCTGAAGCCCAAGTGAAACAGATGCAGGCCATCTCTAGCAAAGCTTCGTGGTCTATCAATCATATCTTCCCAGGCTGTCAGGTACTGGATCCCCCTGGAATGACACCAGAAACTAAGCCAATTGTTAAAGTCAATCATTTTCTGTTTGTATTGAGGCATTATTCTGGGTGATGGTAGGATGCTGCTTAAGGCTTGGGACATAACTGCCTGGGACACATATTCAGTGAGCTCAATCATGTCTCTCTTCATATAGTCCATGGAGGTACATCTCAAGTCATTCACACCAACACGGACTATGACAAAGTCATAACAGTACCTGTTGTTGAGAGACTTATAGAATCATAGGTTCATAGGTAGGTACTAGGCTATCGACCCAAGGGCCTACATAAGCCTAGTCAGCAAGGTTCCATAGCTCACGCCACCCAAGAAAATTATTTTCCTGTGCCACTGTCCAGCAGAGACACAGAAGTGATCCCCGAGGTGTATTTCCTATTTCCCATCCACTCATCAAGATTTTTCTTGAAGAGTGCTAATGAAGAACTTTGCTTGACATAGATGGGTAACTTGTTACAGAGTATAGGAAGTCTCTGGGACAGGAATCTATCCCTCCAGCATGTCCTGTTTATTGTGGTGACAAGGTTTAGGTCCCTAGAGCGTGTAGCTCGGAGGGATTGGGATTTCTTTAGGTGTAGCATGTCCAACAGCTCTGGGTTTGACATAGCTTTATATGTTAGGCAGAGATCACGTCGGAGTAGGCGATATGCTACGGAGTAAAGCTGGAGTTTTGTGAGGCGGTCAGTGTAGGGAATTTGTTTGAGGCCAGTAATCCTCTTTGTGAGGTACTTCTGTGGCCTTTCCAGCTGCTGCAGATGTCTTGTGAGGTACATTCCAAAAGGGGCATTGTACTCTATAATGGGTATAATGAGTGACGAGTAGAGGGGAACAATGACTTTTTTTTCCTGGATGAGAACCCTTTTATGATGAGTGAGTGTGTGATATGGTGGATTCCGGCACCTGACAACTAACCGTGACTTTCTGCTTATCCAGCCTGGTGAGAGGCACATCTGTGTGTCTCACAATGGAGTCTCCTATGACTAATATGTTGGGTTTATGGTTACGCCTTAGTGGTTGCGAGACACTGGTGTGTGGACTATGCATGGTATGTGGTGTGGAGGGTTGCGGAGTTCTCATGTGTTTTTGCCTCTGAGGTCTCCTTTGTTTGGCTTTGTTTTTCTTGAGGACCTCCACATATGTGGGTGTGTGTTGTGTAGTTGTGGGTAGTGTTTAAGGTGTAGTGATTGTGTTGACAACCTTTCCAGTGCCAAATGTGCTGGCTTGTGAGGGAGAGAGCATAGACTCTAGCTTCTTTATATAATTGCATCTCTCACAAATTGTGTTCCTAGGTAGTAGTAGTAGATGGTTGTCCATGTACATGAGGCAGTTGCTACAATGTCTCAGGATGTCCATATCAACCAGTCTGGCAGGAGAAATCATAGGAAACTGTCCAGCCATATTTGTCAGAATCTGAGGAAGAGAGGTCAGGGAGAGCTAAAGGGTAGGCCTAAAGCCCAAGTGCTTAAACCAAAACTAAGAGGCTTAGAATAACAATTAAAATTTAAACAGGGTAAAAACAGCAGTAATAAATGCAGCAGAAAAGATACAATTGAACACTTTAGAGAACAAGACTAGTGAGACTTATGGGTCTATAGTTTCCAGGGTCTTTAGATGGCCCAACTTTGTGCAGAGGGATGAGTGTTGCTGTTTTCCATTTATGAGGCACAAAGACTGTTTGGAGGCTACAATTAAATAGCAATTCCAGATGGCCTGGTAGGTCATGTTTCATGCTATTTAGAAGCATCCTGAGATATTGCCTGGGCCAACTGATGCAGTGTTCTTGGCCTTAGAGAGAACATTGAGGACCTACTCCCTAGTGATAGTGGGGAGGGGTTATATTTTATGGTATTTCCTGAGAGCAGGTTGAGGGGGAGAGAGGGGTAAAGTTAGAGTTGCATTAGTTGGCCAGAAGGTTTGCTATATCTTCTGGCTCGGTATAGGTGGCTTCATTAACAATAAGCTCCAGCACAATTGTGTATTGGCTTTGAGGTTGTAGACATAGCTAAAGAATGCTTTGTGGTTGTCCTTGGCCAGGAAGGCCAAATTTACCTCAAATTTTGACTCTGGTAGACTATTTGTCCTCTGAGTTGATTGTTTATTTTGATGAGAGTATTTTTATCCTGCTGGGTGCTGCACCTCCGCATTTTTGCTGTGATTTTCTTCCTCATGTTGTACAGCCTATTGATTTTGTGATTCCACCAGGGTGGCTTGTTATTGAGTTATTTCTGTATTTCTTCCTGGTGGGTACAGCTTCATCGCCGCTTATATATGCTATATGCTTGCATAGGGTTTCTGTAAACAGTTTCATGTAGACAGCAGTGTTCTCAGGGTTTATGGGGGTCTTGAAATTTTGTCAAGTTATCACTTAATAGTAGGAAGCCTTAGATTAGTTCCTGAACATTCCAGGGTTAGCTGGGGTTCCAGGTTTGATTTTTCCTTCAAAGTAGACCATTTTGTGGTCTGATCTTACCAGAGAAGACATTACAGCACTGTCCCATATTAGTGAGGACCAGATCCAGTATGGTTGCATGCCTGGTTGGTGTAGTGTCAGTTTGGTACAGGGAATTTGTTTACAAAATTCAGGAATCTCTGTGCCTGCACGTTTGGAGTGGTATATGATTCCCATTTAATAGTGGGGTAATTAAAGTTGTCCATGAATATGGCATTGTGCTGGATGGTGAGTGTTCTAAAAGGTTTAAATACATGCTATGTGTTTCCTGGGTCATGGGAGCACTAAAGCTCACAAGGAAGTGGTACGGGATTTTGTGTATGGTGATTTGAACATGGAGAAGCTCAAGTGTATTGTCCTTTTTTGACTAGCCTTGATGTATATTTACTTTTCGAGACACCTCTACCTTTAATTTCTGTCTGTGTAGTAGCTGGTCTAAATGTGTTGAAGGTATTCTAGCCTTGCATTGGGGTTTTTCTCTCAGCGGCTTTAAATCATGTCTCAGAGACCACACAGATGTCAGGATTCTCTAAGGTGAGGAGAGCTTGTAGGAAGTGGAGTTTCTTCTTTAGACTCCTAGCATTGAGCAGTAACACCTTCAGATCTTCTTGGTTTTGATGTTATGTCAGAAGTAATTGCAGTTTGGCATTGCCTAAAAAAGGCACTGTGGGGGGAAACTATGTTTTAGCTAAAATTCAAAAGCCTAGAGGGGAGAGGTATAGACCATCCCTGGCAAAGAAGTGCAGTCTGTTGGCCATCTCCTTCCATGCTGACAAATATTGCACCCCCTTAGAATGACACCAGAAATAAAGCCAATTATTAATGTCAGTCATCTTTTGTTTGCATTGCAGCATTATCCTTGGAGAGAGTAAAATTCTGCTCAGTGCATATTCCAAGAGATCCATGATGTTTCTCTTCATATAGTTTAGCAAGGTATGTATCAGGTCATTTACACCCACATGGACTATGACTGAGTCATACTGGTAGTTATGGTCCAATGCGTGAGTGCATGCATAATAAAGTGGATCCTGGTCCCTGATAGTGACTTTCTCCCTACTCAGCCTGGTGAGATGGACATCAGTGTGTCTCACAATGGAGTCTCCAATGACCAGAATGTTGGATTGTGTGGTGGCTTGCCTTATAGGCTTAGAAGTAGAGGCTCCATGTGATGTGGCTGTATTTGATGATGTGGGTGTTGTTTTGAAAGAGTGCATTTGGGGCTGCTGAGGATATTTGTTATATGTACTTTGTCTAGGAGGTCATTGGGGTTAAGGAAGGTTACATTTGAGTGCTTCCGCATATGTGGGTCTATGTATAGTACTGACAGACTGACTGACATTAGGAGTGCTTTTATATGAGAACTTTGCCTCCAGTGACATTGTGTATATACATTTCTCCTACACCATATCAGTTTGTTTGATAATTAGCTGGCTGTCAGTAAAAATGAGGCAATTTCTGCATTGCCTCAGGATGCCTATATCCACCAAGCTGGTAATGGAGATAGTGGGAAAGGTCATATTCATGGCAACAGGCTCTTTTTTATTCACTAGACAGTTTCAGTGAGAATATAAAGGCATGTCAGGAGTATTTGGTTTGTATCTATGGGAGCAGTGCTTGACACTGCAAACTAGTTGCCCTGTGTGCAACTAGGTACTGGTGAAATTTCAAGGGTGCTTTTATGGAAAAAATGTCAACTCAAGATGTCTACATCTTTACAGGGCTCTGCCAACATTTGAGGAGAAACTAATAAGTAGACCCTGTTGATTTTTGGATGAAGTATTTAGGAAGATATTCTGAAGTTAGGTTACACAGCAGCTAATCAAGCAGCACTTACTGAAAAGAAAGAATTAACGTTGTCAAGAATGTTGAAAACAAAGGATTTGCCTGATTGGCTACTGCCTGGTTACTAGTAGTGCTGGTCTCACCACAGTTTCACACTCCAGGGATAGAATGTTCCTTTTCTTCTTCTCTCACCAGAAGCAAAACAGTAGCACCAGTCCCAAGATGGGAATCATATCACAGGCTATTTGCTGATCAACAGTCTTGCCCCAGATGATGCAGGGGTCTGTACACTTGTTGTAGTATTTTCCTGGTAGTTGCCCTGAATAGTGACCAGACCAATCAGGAAGGTCTAACACAAACACTCATTGCCCAAACAAAAATAGTCAGAAATCAATGCCTTCTGCTCCCTCTCTCACCAAGAACAAAATTATAAGCACACATTCCAA
This sequence comes from Protopterus annectens, assembly GCF_019279795.1. Classification (NCBI taxonomy): domain Eukaryota; kingdom Metazoa; phylum Chordata; order Ceratodontiformes; family Protopteridae; genus Protopterus; species Protopterus annectens. The sequence continues at coordinate 146,309,270 of NC_056737.1, forward strand.
GTTGACTCCTATGAAACAGATTTTAGGCTTTTTGGTGATCTGCAGTCTCTAGAAAATAATGCACCTGTGCTCCTTCTCTCAGCAGTAGAAAACAGAAGCACTAATTCCAAGATAACTAGTGGGAGGCAGAATATGAACTTTCCAATAATGGGTGGACTAGGATTAGATGTTGCAGATTTTAAAGGTAAGATGTAAAAATGGTTAATATCCTGAAAGTTACAGTGTGCACTAAACAGTTAGATAACGAAGAGCTTTAGCAATCTAAATGGAGAGTCACTAACTTTAAAAGAGTAAGAGAGATTAGAAGGGGGGGTAGATACTTTGTATTATGGCTCTATGGAATGCAGTGGGATGGCCAATACATTTAAATAGCTGAAGGGGAGTAATTTCACAAAATGATATTTTTTTTCTCACAATAGCCAATGAAAGAGGAGAAGGAAGAAAATATGTGATACAATTAACATCAGGATAAAATTAACGTCAGGGGCAGGCAACCAGAATGACAGTTAAGTTTAAAACCACAACAGCAACAGGGTTAGAAGGATGGGAGAAAAACTGAATTTCTGTGTGACTCACAAGCACACAGCTGTGGTCTCTTTCCTAGTTTAAATATGGAATTAAAAGCAGAATACAAGTAAAACAGTGTAAAGGAAATACAGCAATACAAGTGACAGGAAAGCAAAAGTAAAACTAACCTTTCCCTCACAGCAATATATGGCTGAGTCTTGGTGAGCTTTTCCTGAAAAAACCTTGAAATGTTTTATTTTACTCTTAAATAGAAGATTTTGTTCCTAGCTCCACTCTCACTTCACAGGTAAGTAATCTTAATTGATGTGTTCTAATTTCTGTGTGACTGACCCAGCTGTTGTCTCTCTTTCCTAGTTTAAATATGCAATTTAAAACAGAACATAAGTAAAACACAGTGTAAAGGCTCCTAGATTTAAGTGGTGACGCTGAAGAACCTAAATCACAGTGCGAAGGCACAGGCTGTCTACCAGTTATCACCAAAAGCTTAATAATACTTCCCCAAGGATAATTTTGGGTAAAATCTAAACCCTCAATATACCAATATTAAGGCTTGAAAGAGTCTTGCAGGCAGGAAACACAACAGTACCTAACAACTAACTTGGCAGCCTTCCCCCTAAACAGCTTCAAATCCCTAAAATTTTCTTGGTTATCTATCTAGGGATTTATTAATGAAGCTGGTCGTTAACTTAAACCTGAAATTAGCTCATGTAACTGTGCTTATGTACTAAGTAAAGTATACTACAACTGTAAGTAACTCAAATAGCAGCCCTGTTACTTACATGTAGCCGGCTTTAAGACCTTGCAAACTCCTGACTTGTGTATCCCTGACGTCAGCGAGTTTTCATAAGTCCTAACACTTTTTCCGCCCTTTTCAAACCTAGCAAGTGTGCTGTTGTGTTCCCCTGTCGCTCGCTCGCTCCTGCCATTAGGTAAGATCTAAATTGCATAAAAGTACATTTTTTACCTTCTGCTTTCTAAGTCTGCAACCTATATGTGTATTACCAGTTTATGGTGTAACTAAACCTGAGACAGTGACAAGATAATGCTTTAGAACGACCTAGCGTCTGATTAATTAATGCACTTGGTTTTGTTTTGGGAAACGCTCTGTCGCAGAACTATTTGTAGCGACTTAATGATATCAGTTGAATATCAGTTGAATATCAGTTGATTTATATACAGAAACAGCGTCTGATTAATTACTGCACTTGGTTTTGTTTTGGGAAACGCTCTGTCGCAGAACTATGTAGCGAATTAATGAATGCAACCTACTAGATATCAGTTGAATTGTATACAGAAACTGAAGCAACTATTCATTTTTGTGATTTTGTTCTTCATGTGCACTGACTTGTTTGGTCGGTAGATTGTATTAGCCTTGCATTACTAGCTGCTAACGTGGTTTAACATCTGAAGTTAAAAGAAGTGAAATTGCTACTGTTTTAATGTGCCCTAGTCGACGTGCATGGTTGGCGACATACTTGCTGATTGAGTTGACATGTTTTTTTTTTCTTATTTAACTACAGTTACAGTGGTATATGGACATTAACATAGCCTATGTGAGCCTAAACACTCATCTACCCATCTAATAAACCTAGCGACTATAAGTTAACCTCTCTGTTTAGTCAATCAATAACATTTTAAGGTTTCTATCTGAGGTTAATATTACTACCATATCTAAACTCTATCTGTTCCTCTCCTTCAACACAGGAAGCCTCCCTCAACCAACCCACCGCGTGGCTCCTAGATTTAAGTGGTGACGCCGAAGAACCTAAATCACAGTGCGAAGGCACAGGCTGTCTACCAGTTATCACCAAAAGCTTAATAATACTTCCCCAAGGATAATTTTGGGTAAAATCTAAACCCTCAATATACCAATATTAAGGCTTGAAAGAGTCTTGCAGGCAGGAAACACAACAGTACCTAACAACTAACTTGGCAGCCTTCCCCCTAAACAGCTTCAAATCCCTAATCTTTTCTTGGTTATCTATCTAGGGATTTATTAATGAAGCTGGTCGTTAACTTAAACCTGAAATTAGCTCATGTAACTGTGCTTAAGTACTAAGTAAAGTATACTACAACTGTAAGTAACTCAAATAGCAGCCCTGTTACTTACATGTAGCCGGCTTTAAGACCTTGCAAACTCCTGACTTGTGTATCCCTGACGTCAGCGAGTTTTCATAAGTCCTAACACTTTTTCCGCCCTTTTCAAACCTAGCAAGTGTGCTGTTGTGTTCCCCTGTCGCTCGCTCGCTCCTGCCATTAGGTAAGGTCTAAATTGCATAAAAATACATTGTTTACCTTCTGCTTTCTAAGTCTGCAACCTATATGTGTATAACCAGTTTATGGTGTAACTAAACCTGAGACAGTGACAAGATAATGCTTTAGAACGACCTAGCGTCTGATTAATTAATGCACTTGGTTTTGTTTTGGGAAACGCTCTGTCGCAGAACTATCTGTAGCGACTTAATGATATCAGTTGAATATCAGTTGAATATCAGTTGAATTATATACAGAAACAGCGTCTGATTAATTACTGCACTTGGTTTTGTTTTGGGAAACGCTCTGTCGCAGAACTATGTAGTGAATTAATGAATGCAACCTACTAGATATCAGTTGAATTATATACAGCAACTGAAGCAACTATTTATTTTTGTGATTTTGTTCTTCATGTGCACTGACTTGTTTGGTCGGTAGATTGTATTAGTCTTGCATATCTAGCTGCTAACGTGGTTTACCATCTGAAGTTATAAGAAGTGAAATTGCTACTGTTTTAATGCGCCCTAGTCGACGTGCATGGTTGGCGACATACTTTCTGATTGAATTGACATGTTTTTTTCTTATTTAACTACAGTTACAGTGGTATATGGACATTAACATAGCCTATGTGAGCCTAAACACTCATCTACCCATCTAATAAACCTAGCGACTATAAGTTAACCTCTCTGTTTAGTCAATCAATATCGTTTTAAGGTTTCTATCTGAGGTTAATATTACTACCATATCTAAACTCTATCTGTTCCTCTCCTTCAACACAGGAAGCCTCCCTCAACCAACCCACCGCGTGGCTCCTAGATTTAAGTGGTGACGCCGAAGAACCTAAATCACAGTGCGAAGGCACAGGCTGTCTACCAGTTATCACCAAAAGCTTAATAATACTTCCCCAAGGATAATTTTGGGTAAAATCTAAACCCTCAATATACCAATATTAAGGCTTGAAAGAGTCTTGCAGGCAGGAAACACAACAGTACCTAACAACTAACTTGGCAGCCTTCCCCCTAAACAGCTTCAAATCCCTAATCTTTTCTTGGTTATCTATCTAGGGATTTATTAATGAAGCTGGTCGTTAACTTAAACCTGAAATTAGCTCATGTAACTGTGCTTAAGTACTAAGTAAAGTATACTACAACTGTAAGTAACTCAAATAGCAGCCCTGTTACTTACATGTAGCCGGCCTTAAGACCTTGCAAACTCCTGACTTGTGTATCCCCGCTCCGCTTCGCCCTCGCTCCGCTCGGGCTCGCTCCGCTCCCCACCCTGCCCCCATATCCCACCCGCCCCCACTATGTCTACATTTATGAGGTCAGTAAACCCAACCCACTAACTCTAAACCAATTACAGTCCCCTATCAATTGAATACCTCTCCTCCCACAATCCCGCCCATCCAGCAATACCTTAACAGGCATTTTCAAAAGCAACCTACTCTGACAGCCATTTGCTTATACATAATCATGTGCAAAGTAATAACCATTATTTCAATACTAGCGGTACTATTACTTATCCCTTACTTTGCAACCAGATATGAAAACTACACTCTATTTGGTATTCATTTCCCCAAAGGACACACATGCAAATATACAAATCATCCCTCCCATCCTACTTCTACTATCATTTACCCCACTACACCATACTTCAAAACTGAATACTTAACTCAATGATACCCCAAAGTAACTACCACTAAACATGGTCTAAAGATACTTTTTAAACTACTAAGACTAATTGACCAACTGAAAAAATGTATAGCCAAGGATGGGGATATACACCCCAACCCAGGCCCAATTACCAATCTTGACTCCACTTCCTCAAATGTAGCCTCAAAATCTTCCAGCACTCTCCTTATGTTTCACCTCAATCTTAGAAGTATAAATAACAAGGTTCAGAATCTTCATGCACTATTAGCCATGCATCTCCCAGACATTATGTGCCTAACTGAAACCTGGCTTAAACCATCCACAAAGGATGAAGAGATACTTCCACCTGGGTTTAATATGCTGAGGGTTGATCGGATAAAAAAAAAGGGTGGTGGAATAGCAGTAATGTTTAGAAATACTCTGAATATCATACTGAACCCAATACAACCCCCTAAGGTCGCTAATATGGAGCTAATTGCCCTACAAATATGCCTAAATAAACATAAGACCATTAATCTCATTGTAGTTTACATTCCTCCAGGGAAAAACTTAGAAACCTTGGAAGTAACCCTAAATTGGTTAACTATAAACTACCCCCAAGAGACCATCATACTGGGAGACGTCAACATAGACTGGACACAATTCTCTGACCATATTAATCCCCCACCTATTAACCTATATGGCTTTTCCCAAAACATTACTTCCCCTACAAGAATTGGTAATACTAAGCAAAAAGAAAGCACCATTGACTGGATTCTTACCAATAAAGATACAAATAACTATACCACAGGTACCCTCCCCAATGATCTCAGCGACCACCTAGTCACTTATATAAGGAAGGACAAAATGGCTATCACAAGACCTCTGATTTATAGACATATTAGAGATAAGAAAAAATTTCTTCCAGAACTTTTCCTAGAAGAACTAAAATCCTGTAACTGGTCAAGGCTAAAGTCACTTCCCCTAGATGAGAGTGTGGGTTATTTTAACGACACATTTCTAAAAATACTGGACTCCCATGCACCAAACCGCCTTATAAGATCAAAAATTCGCATAGCACCATGGCTAACTAAGGAAACAAAATCAAAAATTAAGCTTAGAGACCAAGCTTGGGAAAAGTGGCGATCCACGAAATTGCCCTTAGATCGTATTAAATTTCAGCAGCTAAGAAATTCTACAAAGTCACATATCACCCAAGATAAAAAAAACTATTACTGCCACCTCCAGGACAAACATCAGAATAACCCAAAAAAGTTTTGGGCAGGTTTTAATAACCTTCTTCACTCTGGGAAACCCTCTACTCCTACCCCTACTAAACTTACTGGTAAAGACCCGGAAGAAATAGCTAATACGTTTAACTCATTTTTTACTGAGACCATCCAGTCCCTAGCCGGCAAGTTACCTTCCTCTTCACCTACCACAACTAATCCTACCCCCCTCACAACCAATACCGCTGGTAAATCCCCACCTGCCTTTAACCTTCATCCAATATCCACCTCCTATATTAGCTCCCTATTAAAGAAACTTAAACCATCCAGCTTATCGGCCGATCGACTCCCAGCTGAATACCTACAAATAGCATCAGATGTTATAGCCTATCCTATCTCCATTTTGATAAATAGAACCATTACAGAGTCTAAAATCCCCACTATGTGGAAAATATCATATGTCATCCCACTTCACAAGGGCGGCGCCTCCACGGAAATATCAAATTTTAGACCTATAGCAATAATGTCCCCAATAGCAAAAATTATGGAAAGATGTGTTCATAAGCAACTCCTCCACTATCTAACTCTAAATAATCTTTTGTCTAACACGCAACACGGCTTTCGCCCCCATCACAGTACAACCACTGCCCTCCTCTCCTTTGTTGACTCAGTCAACTGCAACCGAAATAATAAACTAATTACCTCTGCTCTCTTTCTGGACTTGTCAAAAGCTTTTGACATGGTTAATCACCAAGCACTGCTCCACACCCTGAAAACTTTTCACCTAGACTACTCAGCCCTCAGCTGGTTTAATGCCTACCTGTCAGGGAGACAACAAGCTGTCCAGTGGCAAAGCAAGCTATCTCAATTACTACCAAACACCATAGGAGTTCCACAAGGCTCTATACTTGGTCCCCTTCTCTTTTCTATATTTATAAATGATCTCTATTCAGTAATCCCTAATGCAACCTGCATTCAATATGCAGATGACTCCACCCTGATCTGCTCCGACGCCTCCCTCCATAATCTCCAAGTAATTACCCAAAACTGCTTTGCTGCAGTTGAAACATGGTTCATTGAGAAGAAACTGATCTTGAATCCAACAAAAACCAAGCTACTACTAATTTTTCCCACCTCAGCCTCTTCCTTAGCACAACACCCTACACTTACTAATAATAGGACCTTCCATGTTCAGTCCACAAATGGTACCATCATAGAGCCTGTCACTAATGCCAAATTACTTGGAGTTACTATTGATCACAAGCTCAAATTTGATATGCACATCAGTCAAACTATAAAAACTGTAAATAAGAAACTAGGCTCTATGTATAGAATTAAAAACTTTCTAACCCCTCCTACCAAACTAACCATTGCACGTACACATCTTCTCTCCACCCTACTGTACGCCTCCCCAGTATTCTCCTTCCTTAATAAAGCTGAGCTCAACAAACTCTCTATGACTTATAATCATATTGCCAAATTCGTAACAGGCGAACCGTACCATACTCATCACTGCCTAAACCTAAAAAAACTAGCCTGGTTAGAACTCCCCAATCTTCTTAAACTTAATCAACTTACTGAAGCATTTAAAATAATCAAGGAACCACATAAAACCCCCTCAATAAACAAACTTTTCACTCCCTATTCTAATCTCAGCTGCCTTAGATCCTCCAATAGTGAACTAGTACAAACAATCAAAACTAATAACTTAGGTGGGGATGCTCTTTATGCTAATTCCATTGGAAAACTATGGAACTCCCTTCCTAGCGACCTAAGACTAACTACCTCCCTTAGCAAGTTCAAAAGTAACCTCAAATCTTTCCTAAAAGCGCATTGGCTATGTTCCTGTACCAAACCTGACTAGTCCTAAAAATCCCAATACTATCTATGCTATCTCCCGATGCCATTTACCTATGTTTTCATTAATCCGCTCATCATATTAATTACTTAAGTTATAGCTAATTTTTAACTTGATGTCTCTTCTTACTATGATATACAAAACTGTACTATGTAATGCAAACCTATACCTTGTCCCAATTCTGAATATGTTTTTCTTTTTTTCCTTGAACTTTCTTGTAACTGTTATGTTTAAACATTTTGATTACCTTACCATGTTATTTTGTAATTGTTGAAATGTAACTCAAAACCTTTGTACTGTGGAGCTTTTCTCCCCGGGTCTCTGCTGAAAAGGGATATGTATCCAGTTGGACTAACCCGGTAAACAAATGTAAAATAAAAAAATAAAATAAAAAATAAAATAAATATACCACAATTTACAAATAGAAGACAATGAAGAAATACAAAATACAAGAAAGCAAAAACAAACTAACCTTTCCTTCACAGAAATCTATGGCAGAGTCTGAGTGAAGGTTTTCCCATAAGGCCTTAAAATGGTTTTATTATATTCTTAAATAGAATGTTTAGTTCCTAGCTATACCCTCGGTTCACAGGAATTCACAGGAATTAACCTTATCTGTTCTAATTTCTGTGTGACTCACAAGTGACACAGCTGTTGTCTCTTTCCTAGTTTAAATATGCAATTTAAAACACAACACAAGTAAAACACGGTCTAAAGAAAATATACCACAATATACAAAGTAGGAGAAGACAATGAAGCAATACAAAATACAAGAAAGTAAAAATGGGTCTATATTGGTTCATCAAAATACATATTCATTAAATACATATTCATCAATGGCTAAACTGCAAAATTCATTACAGTGAAGCACAGAATTTTTCCCAGGGTTAAGAGCCACTGGACCATCAGCACAACTTTGCCCTTTTCCCCCACAGTAGTGTAATTTCGGAGTTGGTATATATAGTTGGGGGAATGGGTGGGGTGCAGTCCCCCCCACTTGGGTGGGTTAGATTTAGTGCACTGTGTGTTCTGGAGTGACAGAGGGCAAGTGTTTCCTAACCATGGGAAAAATTCAATGCTCCACTGTAATGAATTCTGCTGTTTTAGCCATCAATGAATATGTAATCGACAAGTCCGTATTTCAATGAATTAATATAGACCTGCAAAACCAAACTAACCTTTCCCCTCACAACAATCTATGACAGAGTCTGAGAGAGCTTTTCCAGTAAAGCCTTGAAATGTTTTATTTTACCCCTTCAAAAGAAGGTTTAGTTCCTAGATCCACCCACAGTTCACAAGTAATTAACCTTAACCGGCCTAATTGGAGTACAAGTAAAACACAGTGTAAAGAAAATATACCACAATATACAAAATAGAAGAAGAGAATGAAGCAATACAAACTATAAGAAAGCAAAAAACAAACTAACCTTTACCTCACGGCAATCTATAGCAGAGTCTGAGTGAGCTTATTCTCTAAAGCCTGCTCAGTCAGATAACCCAGTAAACAAAATATAAATAAAAACTAAAAACAAATATATAAGTTCTACCAAATTTGTGTTAATTTTATTGAAAATGTGCTCTAATAATACTCTGGTAAAATAAAATGGAGAAAACTCCCCTGGCTGAAGGCTAATTTGTTAATGCCCCACCCCAAAAAAGTCTCTCAGAGTTGCTTTCACATTCAACAAGACTACTTTGAAATGTGTTCTATTAACTGACAAAGCTATATTTTCTACAAAGTTAAAGTAAAAATGTCATTTTACATTTATGTTTAACAATAAAAGAGGAATTAATCCACTGGTCCTGTTCAGATGTCATAGAAGCATTTGCTAGAATTATGAGATGAGTGCTTAACCAGAAACTCATCATTACAGTTTCAAAGTTCTTCACACTTTTTTGAATGTACATATAATTTACTTCTTTATTTATTTATTTGTTGACCGGGAGTGTCCGACTGGACGTAGGTCCATTTTCAGCGGAGGCCCAGGGAGAAAAGCTCCACAGTAAAATAAACAGACAGTAGTTACATTGGATTACATAGCGATTAACAATTTAATATAGCAATTACTTACAACATATTTACAGATGAAGAACATAGTACATCAGTAGACAACTAGAATCTTTATCTGTGACGTACATAACAGACATTAACAAATGTTACAATGAGAAGTTCCTGCTGTATAATAAGTACTAGGCTTATGAGCATCTGATCTTGCTATAATCAAGGTAGTTAGTGGATTGGAGAGAAAGGTAGTGGTTGGATGGGGTGGATGATATTAGAGTGGGAGTTGCAAGGGCATAGCCAGCATGTTTTTAGGTGCGCTTTTAGTAAAGTTTTGAAGTGGGTGCATGATGGTACGGAGGTAACTGTGGGTGGGAGTGAGTTCCATAATTTGGCTATGGCGCAAGAGAATAGTGCTTCACCAGCAGAGTTATTGGCTTTAGTGATCTGCAAGTGATTTTTGCTGCTGGATCTTAGTGGTCTGGTGGTGCGATAGGATTGGAGTAGATTCTGGAGGGATGGGACATTTAGTGGATGGTTTACTAGTTTGTGGGCGAGTGAGAGTTGATACCACTGAAGGACGTGAGGAAGTTCAAGCCAGCCCAGTTCAGCAAGTGAGAGACAGTGGTGATTACGGTAGGATGCCCCTGTGGCGAATTTGGCGATTTTGTTGTAGCAGGTCTCTAGCTTGTTTAGATCACATTGCCTTAGGTTGGTATATATTGGAGAGGCATAAAGTAGGGTGGAGATAAGGTGGGAATTTGCTATTGAAATCTTTGCTGCTTTGGTGAGAAATTGCTTATTTCTGTATAACGCTCCTATTTTATTGTGGACTTTTTTTATGGTCATGGATATGTGAATGTCAAATTTTAGTTTATTGTCTATTTCCACTCCTAGCAATTTGGTGTGTTCAGTTGGGTATATAGTGGTGTTGTCTTTTGCTGTGATGTTAAAGTGAGAGTTGTTTTGAGTATGTTTGGTGGGTTGGAAGATGAGTAGTTTAGTTTTGTTTGGGTTGAGCATTAATTGGGCATCGGATAACCATGTTTCAACAGAGGAAAAGGCTTCCTGTGTGACTTTTTGCAGTTTGGGTAGGGACTGGGCTGAGCAGATGATGGTCGAGTCATCTGCGTATTGTATGAGTGTGCCTTGTTTGGTGGCAGAGGCTAGATTATTGGTGTAAACAGAGAAGAGTAGGGGTCCAAGGATGGATCCTTGGGGAACCCCTATGGAGACAGGTAGTTGGGGAGATATGTCATTCTGCCATACAACGGATTGTTGGCGGTCAGACAGGTAACTCTGAAACCAGTTGGTGACTGATTGTGAGAAGGATAGGTTATTGAGGACAGAGATAAGTTGTTTGTGTGGGACCATGTCAAATGCTTTAGATAGGTCTAGGAAAGTAGCAGAGGAGAGATAGCCATTGTTTTTATGCTGAAGGATAGTGTTAGTAAAGGAGAGTAAGGCAGTGGTGGTGCTATGGTTTGTTCGGAAACAATGCTGAGTACTGGAAAGGAGATTGTTAGTAAGTAGGTAGTCTGAGACCTGAGAGTGTATGCATCTCTCTAGTATTTTGGAGAGTGGAGAGCGAATAGCTATGGGGCGGTAATTGGTTAGTTCTGTGGAGGGTCCGCCTTTGTGGAGGGGAATTATATGTGATACTTTCCATAGTGCGGGAACGTAACTTTCTGATAGAGATCGGTTAATCAAGATGGATACTGGGTAGGCCAGAGCATCAGCTGCGATTAATGACTTCTTACCATTAATGTAGTAATATATATATATATATATATATATATATATATATATATATATATATATATATATATATATATATATATATATATATATATATATATATATATCTCACACACTCAACACACACACACATGCACACACAATAGAAGTTTAATTGCACTGTTTGTTAACCTTCCAAATTTGATGGAGTATTCACACCCAATCATAATGAAAGCACAAAACATTAAGTTAAAATTACAATCCAATCATTATTGCTAGAATTCTGAGCAAATGCTTTGAAGTAGTTATTATAGGATGTTTAAAAAAATCATTGCATTTATCTTGAATAGATCTGACACAAATGTGGATTGCTACCTGAAAAGTCAAGCATGGCCAAAATGATTGACTTCTACAAAAAGGTTTGCTGTGATCTGGACATTGTGTGTAATTTTACTGTATATACTAGCCTTTATCCAAGGAATATGATTTCATAGCATATAATGTAATCATAAACAGCTTCATTAAGATGACCATCAACACTTTTATGACACGGTAGATCTCAAAATTGCTGGGTTCATTCTAAGCTATATACATCTGACTGGGCATTATCAGATGGGTGTGTATCAGGGAACAGAGTTAGGTGTGGGGATTTTCAGTCTGTTTTCTTTTTTTCCTTCTTCTTTTTCTTCTGTTCAGACAAGGCATTTCACTGTTTGCTGATCAGTTAGCCAAATTCACCTTCTGCAAACAAGAAATTGTGCTTTTTCTGTCTTGTATTAACCACAATAATTCGTACTGCCATTTCTTGAAACTGATGTGAAATGACAACAACTATAGCTTCCTCTGCTTTGGCCCTTTCTCATGCAAACCTTGTTCTTGTGGCAATATTCATTAATACCTGCTCTGCCTGGAGTGTGTGACTGAGTCTTTTTTTTTTACTTGATAGCATACATAATCTGCCATGCATTTGAAAACAAATCCAGTTTTTGTTATTAGAGGATGGTTTTAGAATCACTTATTAAGTTGCCTCTGTCATCACCTACTTCTGTTTCAAGTACAGTAAAGGTTATTAAGTCACTGGTAGTTTGAAGAGTTTTACTTTTGAATGTATCTAAATCTGTGAGTGACCTATTACTGTTAGTAAATAAAATACAGCTAACAAACACGCACTGGAACTGTGAAATGCATATCTGTATCTATCGGTAATACAGTCAGGAACATTAATGTTAATAACATTAGAAACAAGCAAGCTCATACATCCACTGTGGAATGTATGTTTACTTTTGGATGCAAAGGAGGTCATCTGGCGCTGACATGAGTCTATACGCTTGTTCCCTGTTCCTGACAGCCTTATGGCTGTTTCCTAAGAAATGTGTAATGTATTTTAAAAAGGTCATCACTGAGTCTCACAGGTTAGCCTCAGCATTTTCCTTATTTGCAGCATTATGTAGCTTCTTTGTAAGTGATTTTATTAGCACTGACCAGTATTTAATATTTTAAATAATTACTTAAAGCTGGATATTTCAGTAACAGTTTATTCACAGGAGAAAAATTACATCTATTATAAAAGACTTCCAATTGCTTAGCAAACAATGATATATCATTAGAACATATAGCTATTATTAATTAAGCATGTAGATTATTCACAGGATGGCTATAAAGATATTTTCTAATGCTTTTCAAATGCAATCTACCACCTGTCCATTGTTACGATGTCATCTCCCACTTCAGTACTAGACCTGGGGCTCCACAAGCCATGACTTATGTGGCAGAAATAGTAACATCAGAAACAGAACCATGATCCAGGTTCCACCAGCATTGTGTGCAATTTAATAGCCATCCAAGAGGCTGAATCTATTTTCACAAATTACAACTATCTAATGTAAAAATGAAATATAGATTTGAAACTCTGTTCTGCTTTTCTTTAATAGAGCTTTTAAAGTTCTAAACACTGTACATACATTAAAACACAAGATATACACATATGTGGCAACTCCATGGTGTAGAGTGATAAAGCTGTAATTATGTCACAGACAACCTGAGTCTGAATAGTACCTCTGGCACCTGTAATGGCTGGTGGTGGTGGGAATGAGCACTCATCGCTGGCTCACCCATCATTTGGGGAGGTAGGGTGAAATTCTGGCTCACCAGATGTGTGACACTTGGTGGGAGCTCTAGGTGTGTACACAGTGCAATTTAGGCTTAAAGACCCCCATGCTACCATGTGCAATTCATACAGTAAGCTGAGGGAAATTCAGAATGTGAAAGGCATGCTTCTCCTTAGAAGACAGCAATAGTGGAGCTCAGAAGAGCTGCCAGAGGGAGGTGGTGCTCTGCAGGACCAACAAGTCGTGACTTATGTGGCAGAAATAGTAACATCAGAAATAGAACCATGATCCAGTTTTTAACATATCATAGAGTTGGCACTAATCTGCTCCCTACCACCTGACTCTTGCCATAGAGTGGATGAGCCCAGTGGGCTTCCTGGGCATGAGCTGTAAGGCGTTCACCTCACCCAAATATAACCAGCTCCCACTACCACAAAACAAATGGGCCAACTGGGTGCAGGTAGAAGGGTCTTCAGGCTAAGTCCTGTGGGGGAGGGATAAAAAAATATATACACAAAGGAACTATAAAAATACCATAATTTTAAAAGATTTTTTTACTGATTGTCATAGACTTGCATGCTTGAACCCAAGGAGGGTATGAGTTCCACAGGACAGTCACATGGTGGGGAATGATCACCTGGCAGATATCTCAAAATGCATCTTGGGAAACACTAGTAGCCCATCTTTGGCCAGAGTGAAAGAAGCAAACAGTAGGGCACCAGTAGCTATTTCAGGTAGGCAGGGCTTACTGTGCAAGGCAGGATATGTTAAAACTAAGATCTTAAATGATGATATACATAGTGCAAAACTAGTACAAGGGTGACATGATCACATCAAGATCTTCCTGTCAGAACCATGGCTATAAAGTTTTGAACATGCTTAAGGCTTTCAGAGCTGATATGATAGAACCAAAGATAGACCGAACAATAACAACCTAGTAAGGTCAAGAACACTGCGCATGCTTAACTGTCAACAAGTCTGTTTAAAGAATCAAGTATGTGATCTGGGACATGATACTACATGGTAGTAGTAAGACCTGATGACAGCTGTTAACTATTCCTTCAGGGACAGCATTTCATTAACAAACTTTCCTAGACTGTTCATAAATCACAGACTCCGCACTTTTACCCCATAGTAAATACATGGGGAAAGGTGTGGAGGTGTTTATAGTCTGACAGTGTTTGAAGCAGTCATAATCTGAGCTTCAGGTGACTTCAGTTTATCCACCACAAGATGGATTCCAAAAAGAACTTTACAATAACATCTGACAGTAGATACACTGGGAGCATTAAAGGGGCAGCACTGAGTCCTTTTGTACCCCACAATATGTCACAGGAATTCAAATTAGAGACAACAGCCTACGTGTTCCTTTAAATGGAAGAGGCAAATCAACTAGGGACTGTGGAAGTAAGATCAAGGTGAGATCACAAATACTCAATATGTAATGCTACATTTTACAAAACAAAGAGGGCCAGGATGAAATGTAAATACTGATGCTTCACTACAGGAAGATTATAAGCAACACATGAAAGGTGGTTTCTGTACTGCATCTTTATTTAAAGGGACTGACACAGGTACAGGAGAATGCACATGGATACAATTTCAAGTAGACTTCATAGCCTTTCCTATAAAATGGAGGTTACAGAAAAGCTAGTAACTTGTGAACCTGAGGATCCAAGACATGGTTTCTTAAGTACAAGGGTTATAATAACATCTATGAATAGAAGTGAAAGAGCCACTCTCTTTACACATGATCACAACATCCACAGAATAACTGGACCAAAAGATTCCAAGCAAGGCACATTTCACCTGGAAGGTCCCAGCTCTAGCTTTCATTTAAGGGGAGGATTAGCTAATGCTCCAGCAGATTGCCTTATAGATGACACTTATAAAGTCAGGCAAGCAAAAGGCCAGTGGTGCTCCCACCAAACCAAAGCCCTGCTCCATAAGCCAGTGGTGCCTTAGTCAAACCAAAGCCCTGTTCCAAAGGCTAATGGTGCCCCAACCAAACCAAATCAAAGCCCGGCTCCACAACAAACCAAAGCCCTGTTCCACAGGCCAGTGGTGTCTCAACAAACTAAAGTCCTGCTTCATAGAACAGTGGTGCCTCAACCAAACCAAAGCCCTGCTCCACAGGCCAGTGTTGCCTTGTGTTCTTCCACACTGCAGTATACAATTATCAGACAACAGGCAATATCATGAACTGCTTTAATATGCTTATGAAATTAAATTGTTTCAACAATATACACAGCTATGTTTTACAAATGTTTTCGGTACTTAGGTATTATCGCAGCCACATTCTTACGACAAAGACCGTCCGTTTTCCGAGCCCTACACACACATGCCACCAAATATAAGTATATGCAGTGTTTTCTGATTAACAGTTTTTTGAATGGTCACTTACAAAATGTTTTGTTGTCATGGGCTGCAGACTAATCCCAGGAGCACTGCTCGATGAAGTAACTTGCTCAGTCACATTTCGGACAAACAGAGGTGGAAGAAATCCAACCGTCTAACTTTTCATTACAGGAAGAAGTTCAGTACCACTTTGGAGCCTTAACCCTCTACACTGATTGCCACATAGCATTTATAGGTTCATAGGTTCATACTAGGCTATCTGCCCTGGGGCAATTATAAGCCTAGCCCGATTCTGTATGGCTTACGCCACCCCTTGATTTGAGTATACTGTGCCCTTTTTAAGGTTTAGTTTACTGTGCCTCTGTCTAATAGTGACACGGGAGTAATCCCTGGGACAAACCTACGATCCCCCATCCACTTATCGAGATTCTTCTTGAAGAGATTCAGTGAGGTGCTCTGCCTCACATGAACTGGAATTCTATTCCAGAGCGAAGGGAGCCTCTGGGTTATGAACCTGTCCCTCCAGCAAGTTCTATTTATTTCTGTGCTGAGGTTCAAGTCCCTCGAGCGTGTGGCTCTAAGGGATTTAGATTTACTGAGGTGGAGCATGTCCATTAATTCTGGATTTGACATAGCTTTGTATGTCAGGCATAGATCGCCTCAAGTAGGCGGTATGCAACTGAGTAGAGCTGGAGTTTTTAACCGAGCAGCATATGGCATCTGTTTGAGACCCTTGATCCTCTTGGTGAGATACTTTTGGGGTCTTTCTAATTGCTGCAGGTGTCGGGTAAGGTACATCCCAAAAGGGGCATTGTATTCTATGATGGGCCTGATGAGGGATGAATAAAGGGGCACGATTACCTCTCTTGATCTAGATGTGAAACCCTTCGTGATGAGGTGGGCTATGTAGAAGGTCTTTCTAACCACTTTGGCAATGTGGTTTTCAAAGGAGAGATTGCTATCAACTTGGGTCCCCAGGTCCCTAATAACTTTCTCTGTACTTAATGGGTTTCCGCCTATGTGGTAATTTGTGGGCACATTGTTTTTGCCAAAGGGTATGACTATACATTTTTTGGCATCTAGCTTTAAACCATGGTGCTGGCACCAGTTATCTGTCTCTGTGAGACCTTTTTGAAGGATGTTTGTGCCAGCTGGAGAGTTGATTATGGCGTCCAGTTTGCAGTCGTCTGCGAACTTGGTGAGCCATAGTCCTCCCACGTTTGCCTGTACCTCGGAAAACTATATACCGAACAAGAGTGGTCCCAGGACAGAACCCTGTGGGACGCCACTTGTGACCGTTTTTGAGTCTGACATGGCTCCAGCAACTCTCACTCTGTGGGTTCTGTCTTTGAGCCAGTTTGCGACCCATCTTGTGACATAGGGGTTTATATTTAAGCTGGATAGCTTATCTATGATGCCCGAGTGGGGTATTGTGTCAAATGCCTTTGCAAGGTCCAGATAGGCTGTGTGGACTACCTTCCCTTCATCTACAGCTTTGGTGACTGTTTCAAAGAAGTCAACCAGGTTCAAAAGGCAGGATCTGCCCTTGACAAAGCCGAACTGGGTAGGATCTAGTGTCTGTAGGTCCCGAATGTATTTGTTTATGAGCTCCATGATGATCCTCTCCATAGCCTTGCAGACTAAGCTAGTCAGGCTTATGGGGTGATAGTTTCCAGGGTCCATAGAGGCTCCACCTTTGTGGAGTGGGACCACTGTTGCTGTACGCCATTCTGTGGGCACATATCCTGTAGTGAGGCTGAGATTGTATAGCTGTTTTATTTGAGGGATTAGTTCCTCTTGTAGTTCATGTAGGACACAACCTGGGACGCCATCTGGTCCCATGGAAGCAGTGTTTTTTGCTTTGGAGAGGGCAGCCTTCACCTGAGCATCTGAGATGTTTGGGAGGCAGCCCTCTGCCAGGATAGATACTTGCTCTTTGGGGGGGGGGTGGAGAAGTTTGCACTGAACCTGTCTGCCAGGATATTGGCGATGTCTGTGAGTTCAGTGTATTTTTTGTCATTTAGAATCAACTCAGAACAAGTCTGGGAGTTGCATCCCAGGTTTCCAACATAACTGAAAAAAGCCTTATGATTGTCTTTGGTGTCCTGTGCAATTTTTCTCTCGAAGCTGGCCTTGGAGGATTTTATGAGGATCGTAATTTTTTGCTAGTACTGATCAGAGATGCCTTCCCTATTAGGGATTTTGCTCTATCATGTAGTAGCTTCCTCCTTCTGTTGTACAGTTTATTTATGGCAGGGGTCCACCAGACTGGACGCCTGCCTTTGGATGATTGGGTCTTGGTTTTGTTTGGGATAACATGATCCATGCATTCCTGGAGATGTCCGTAGAATGCATTTATATAGGATTCTGCAGTTTGGGCTGTAGTTTCCACTGGCCCTGGGGTCTTGAAGGATTCCACTTCGGTTTTGAGAAGTGAGAAGTTCGCTTTTGAGAAGTTTTTCACTGTGGTTTTCTGGGCTGGGGGTGGGATCGGGATGTGGACATCCAGTGAAATTAATTTATGGTATGATCTTACCAATGAGGGATATACTTCTGGTGTGGAGCATAGAGTACCCATGTTGGTAATGATCAGGTCTAGTATGTTATCCCCTCTTGGAGTGGTGACTAGTTGTTCCATAGCATTTGAGTTTATAATTTCCAGGAATCTGTGGGCTAAGGTGCTGGGGCTTGAGTAGTGCTTCCAGTCAATGTTTGGGTAGTTGAAGTCACCCAATATAATGGTGTTCGGAGAGATCTTCATGTTCTCCAATGTTTTCAGGAAAGCCGAGTGGGATTCCTGACTTTGAGAGGGTGGTCTGTAGGATGCTATAAACTGAAAAGCAGTCTTGCTCACTGTTAGTTGCACATGGATGATCTCTGATACTTCGTGCAATGCCACTAACCTGGAGGTGTGGATATCCTTGATAAATATGGAAACTCCCCCTCCTTTTGTGGTTCGTCCGGGTTTTGGGGCCGAAAAGCATGATATGAGGTATAGCCTGGTAGTGCTGGGGTGCTGTCTGGAGCCTTGAACCAGGTTTCTATATAAATAAACCTACTTTCTTATCAGTAATATTTCTGCTGTGTGTTGCTTAATGTTTATTAATCAGGCAAGAGAAGTGGTTGGATGTACCGTTTTCATTGTGCGCGTGTTTCAGCAAATAGTTATAATTTTTCCAAGTATGGTTTCCATCCTGGTATGACATTGCAATAAAATAAAGTCTTATTTTTTTGTGTTATAAGCTGTCCTAACACATTTCACACTATTTTTTTAATGTCTTTTACTTTTTTTTATGACTTATGTACAGCCACTTTAGGTGGAACACTCGTACAACATGCTGAGACAAAGCAGACACAAGTATGTAGAACCAGCATCTTTTGGCTCAAAATTGTTTAATTGTAATGCCTGCTAAACAGGAAGAGGATTTTGGCCCGTTATTCCTGCTGTCTAATTTATGTCCTACAACAGTCGTTAGCACTTTAAACACCCCTTGTCACTTCTACATACCTTAGTTTCCCGAGAACACTGAGAATTACTCCTGTTTAAAAATGTGGTTGCAATAATACGCAAGTACCAAGTTTTCTTGTATTAGAATTTGCAGGAATATTCATAAATGAGTAATTAATTAATTAATAGAGACAGAGAAGTCAACCCAGTTGTGCATCTGATAACATGTGAGTAATACATAGTAAGACATTTTATTTAGAATTATATAGTTGATTCTTTTTTGTTAGAAGGGGTAAATAACGGTAGGACTGTAAAACAATAATTCTGCTTTCCAGCCTGCTCTGCATTTTGTGAGCAGCTGCACCTCTGTGACATCACACCCTCAAGTACTACGGCTCTAGGATGCATTTAATACCCGAGTCATTTCATATCCATAGGGCACATGCTAAAGAAATAAAAAATGCTAAACACAAAAACAGTCAGTGAATCCCTTTTTTCATGTCTTGGTTTGTATTTTACACTGATAAAATGCATTGCAGTAGTCTAATAACCTAACTAAAATGCATATTTTGTGAAACACAGCTGCATAAGTATTAGCCTGTATTTATGAATGTAATTATTGGAGAGATAATGACTGTTTTCTTATCTTAATTTATCCCAAGTTCTCATCATATCACAGCTGTCAACTCACTGTATGCTTTTACTGTCTGTGTTGCTGCATATTCATATCATCTCTATTGCTTTATAGTATGTACAACTTAGGGACCTGAAGTTCACAAATGTGCATAGTTGTTTATTCCCTCTGTTAAATGATCAGTGTACAACACAGATAAGGAGTGTTTTGATTATGGTCCACCAAAACTGTACATTATATTTTATTCCATTTGATTTGGGAGTGGGTGAACCACTAGACACCAGAGATCAGTGTAATCAGAAGTGCTATAACAGAACCAACAGTAGTAGGGGGATCAAGGGTGGGAGGGTGCACTAGAGCATCAGGGATTACTGAGATCAGAAGTACCGTAATGGCACCAACAGTAACTGGAAAGTTGGGAGTGGGGCATGCACTAGACCACCAGGGAATATTCCTAAGTGCTGTAATGGCATCAATGACAGTACCGGGTGGATACACTAGCCACCATGACGTTAAAGATAAGTTTGTGACAGCACTGCAAATGCAATGAGGTAAGAGGAAAACAGGACAGTAGACAGGTTAGGGAGTGGTGTTGGGGGAGGGGACAGTGATGGGAGAGAATACCTCTGTCTGCACAAGCAGCTGTCTGCTACCATCATGTGTAGATCAACACATTGTGATATTAAATGCAATTCAGAGACATGCAAATTAATTGATTATGAGGTCTTACCTTGTTGTGGCTAACATGTCTCTGAATCACAAATGGTCATGTCATGGGAGGAGGGCCTTTTTAGCAAGTATGACTTATGAGAGACATTTTAATGAATTCCTGGGTATGTCATACTGAAGTCCTTGTGGTTATCAAGTACTTTAAATGTGTTTGAAAACAAGATGTATACCCCCAAATTTTCTGTAACTGTGCATTAGTGGAAATCCACAGTGGAGCCACTTGCAATGTCTGAACATTGCCACTAGAGCATTAGTGCTTTTCAACAACATTCAGATAAAAGTTGAAATTTAAAATATTTGTACAGAAATAATTTGATCAAAGAGGTTATCTGATTAAAACTGTGTATCATCTCCTGTTAAATGAGTTCTGGCACCAAAAGGTAAAATGCGCAGTTATTAAAAAAGGAATTTGACATTTTCTATGTACAATTCATCAAGGTAAAATATATTCATATGCACTTCCCTGTAAAAATGTGTCAGCTTCATAATGTAAAAACATACTTGTACATAGTCCAGCTAAAAATGTAGTAACAGTAGTTCATAGATCAACCAAACCAAAGCCCTGCTCCACAGGTCAGTGTTGCCTCAACCAAACCAAAGCCCTGCTCCACAGACCAGTGGTGCCTTAACCAAACCAAAGTCCTGCTCCAGAGGCTAGTGGTGCCTCAACCAAACCAAAGTCCTGCTCCAGAGGCTAGTGGTGCCTCAACCAAACCAAAGCCCTGCTGCATACGTCAGTGTTGCCTCAACCAAACCAAAGCCCTGCTGCATAGGTCAGTGTTGCCTCAACCAAACCAAAGCCCTGCTTCATAGGCTAGTGGTGCTTCAACCAAACTAAAGTCCTGCTTCACAAGCCAGTAGTGCCTCATCCAAACTAAAACCCTGCTCTATAGGCCAGTGATGCCTCAACCAAACCAAATCAAAGCCCTGATCTACATGCCAATTGTGCTTCAACCAAATCAAAGCCATACTCCATAGGCCAGTTGTGCCTCCACCAAACCAAAGTCCTGTTTCACAGGCAAGTGGTGCCTCAGCCAAACCAAAGCCCTGCTCCACAGGACAGTGGTGCCTCAACCAAACCAAACAAAAGCCCTGCTACACAGGCCAGTGGTGCCTGAATCAAACCACAGCTCTGCTCCACATGCCAGTGATGCCTAAACCAAACCATGGACATGATCCACAGGCCAGTGATGCCTCATCCAAACCAAAGTCCTGCTACACAGGCCAGTGGTGCCTTAACCATACCAAACAAAAGCCCTGCTACACAGGCCAGTGATGCATCAACCAAACCAAAGCCCTGCTCCACATGGCAGTGGTGCATCAACCAAACCAAAGCCCTGCTCCACATGGCAGTGGTGCCTAAACCAAATCAAAGCCCTGTTCCACATGCCAGTGGTGCCTAAACCAAATCAATGCCATGATCCACAGGTCAGTGGTGCTTCATCCAAACCAAAGCCCTGCTCCACAGATAAAGAAAGGAAGGAGTCATATCCATTGATGGCAACATTACCTATGAAAAATATTCACAGACTAAGGCTTAAAAGACTTCAAATCATAAGGCGGGTCAGGCAGAACAAACTAATACAGATTCTGAAAAACTGTACTGGATGACTGGGCACAACATAGAGCTTAGGGGGTTGAGAGTTTTACTGCTGTATCATATAAAGGTCTATCAGTCTAAGTTTGTCCAAAAAGGGGCATGCCTTCCTCCATTTGTGCTCTTAACTATGTAACTGACAAGGATCTTGATTGTACCAGTGTTCAGAAGTTATAGTAGGCATGAGGTATACAAGAACATCAATAACTAAATCAAGATCCCAAATGATGGCCTAACTGATTTGTACCTGCAAATCTGGACCATCCATTCCATTCCATTAGGATAAGAAGTGAAACAAAATGAGAATCAGAGCACAGCCGGAAATATTGCTTAAGTCTCTAAAGCGACTTAGTTCAAAATTGATTAATCTAATCTGATACACTGTTGGATGAAAATTGATTATAGAGTGATTAGATCATCAGACAGCTACCACCACAGTGTCAGATAAAATCACACCTGTTTGAAAATTGATTTCCAATGTATGTCCTTTAATGTGGACTGCAGATGAGAAGAATTGACAAAAATAAAAGTTCAACATAATCTGAAGGAATTAAGATGTAAGGTTAGCTATTTCACTGTTGATTCATACTTTGAAGTCAGTCAAAGTAAACTATCAATATGTCAGTCAGGGAGTCAGTCAGCATTTGCAAGAACATCCTCAATTTGCCAGATGGATAATAAATTACACAATGCCTGCAATATATTCTTGCAACAAAGGCCTTCTTAAAGAATTTGTTGATTCTGCTAAAAATTGTAGCCATTTCAAAAATGATCCAGAATAAATAGCCACATCATCAATGATATTATCTAACATAGTACACTGGATACTAGCATGACCCAGTAGAACAGCTACAGTGAAATGAAAGCCAAAGTTGTCATTAAATAAATTAAATGTCAGGTTGACAACCCCCCCCCCTCACTACCCACACACAGCAAGTCAAAAAGTATTTCTAGCACGCTGCCTATCAAACTGACATTTGTAAACAGTGCCTTATAATATGTTGTCTAAGAACATACCTTACCCAATTAAAAGTTGATTGTGTGAATACTTCCTGGAGACTGGGAGTCCCCATTTTCCCAAATAATGCCATTCCGAAGTGGGGACTTATAACCTCTACTAAAATTCACTGGCCCAGTTCATAGCAACTATCAGTGAAGACAATATCACCCCCCCATCACTGATCCACCAACTCAATGTGTCCTCTAAATACTAAACAACTCACAGTTAAGCAGTAGATGATGGAATCCCAAGATCAACAAATGGATGGACGGTCATTAGGAAACTACCTTCTTTGAGTCTTTATACTACCTTCTTTGTGTCTTTATACCCAGGGGTGACCCTTTCAGTAAATCTAAATAAAAATAAAATAAATAAAATATGCCTATATAAGGACAGAAAAATTATAAGAAGTCAGATCTAGAATTATGAAACAGAAGCCAAAAATATAACAGTCCACATGGTTTAATGATAACAACAGAAAGTAACAGAACTGTATACAAATTTTGAATAGTATATCAAAACATGGCGCAAGCAAGTCCAATAAAAAATTAACCAATTTAAGTGAAATAATATGTTGTCAACAGAAACAGATAGGTTAGAACTGTAATAAAGGAAGCTACCACCAATAAATGAAGTCTTTCCTGAAATTACCCAAGAATGGTCTATAGCAACCTTTTGAACAGAGCATATAAAGTAGATCACTTAATCGTAATTAAATAATACAGCTAAAACAGAGACGTAACATTATAACAAATGCTGTCAGAGGCCCAGTAAGAAGCTCATGGAGAATAATTCACTTAAACTTCATAGACGATCTTAAGAACACTAGGACTAGTCAGGTGACCATTGGATTTATGACATCATTAAATTAGTAGTGTTGTTCAGATGAGCCAAGTAGCAAGCTATACCTTAGCATCAAAGTTAATTCTGTCCTATTAGCAAAGCCAAAACTGATATTACCTGTTCAAATCTGCAGTATTAGCTGTTCATATGAATATTGATCTGGTAATATTATCTTCTTGATGTATATATTGTTCTGTAGGCATTTCTTTGTAATTAGTCACATTTATGGATGTTTCATATTTCTTCTGACTTGTTATCCCCAAGGTCAGATTTCTGATTTGTTTCCTGTCAGAGGAACTACTGAAAACTGTTTATCCAGAGAGGTGAATAGGGCACCACTTTAAATGACAATGAAGTCACCTATAGCCAGGACTTTAAAGTCTAAATCAAGCTGTCAGACTGTGTCCTTAAAACCTAAACTACCTTTACACTAATATTCTTATCTTAATAAGTATTCACTTCCCATTTGATTGTGTACAACATAAGATGAGGAAAATAGCATGCAAAAGAATATCCTAACAACGATGCATATGATGTTTCAGAAGAGGTTAGTAGAATGTATTAATCTGAACCAAAAGAATGCACTGTGCTCCAAGCATTACAGCATTCCTTCCCTCCCCTTATAGATATTTTACCTCAACAATAATCTGCACCCGCTCTTTAGTGTGCAAAATACTTCTAGCAAGTGTTAATAAGTTTTGCCTTATCACTGAGATAATAACTCCCTTATGACACTTCTTTTAGTTAAACTGTCATAACCTGTCTGAAATCATTAAAGCCAGGTAGCAATTTTTTTGACATCCTATTTCATATATTTCAAACTAACAACAGTAGAAATACCCCTCAGAAACAGTTCAAAAGCTTACCAAAAACAGAACTGCTATCAGTAATTAGTACTCCCCCCCCCACCCTCAACTTTCTTCATTGCATGCATTCATGTTGATTGAACAGTGATCTTTTATCTCTAGCTCAGCCTGGTGCATAATTAATAATGACATAAAACTGAGCCCTATTTATTTCTTTAAGGCATGCCTGTGCACTTCCCAGTCTTAATGACACACTGCAGTTGTTAACAACACTAAGCAGTGATGGTCTTTTGGCTGTAAAATATGAAAAGATTATTAAAAATAAGAGCAAACTAAAATGTTACTATGGTGACTGGAGGTTTTCCCAGCTACTTGCTCTAGTGGTATAAGCAATGCCTTAAGTACACAAAATATGTAAGTAAAAATAGCAGCTATCACATACAAAATACCATGCAAATTGGAAATGTGTGACACTGATTTTGATTTTTCAGTTTATTTCAACCTTTTACCATACCTCTCAACTGTACAGATTTTCACAGAATGTCCAGATTTTTACCTCATATTTTTGATCCGTTTTTCATAAAATTGAGATTTTTCTGGCAAATTAGTGGAAAATCATTAAAGATTGAAGTTAGAAAATGATGACAGTCATTCGAGTTTCAGACTTCATTCCCTTCACAAAATTCATGCTAATGCAAAACCTGTTATTTTAATACACTTTCTAAGTTTGTAAAGGCAATATTTAAAAATTGCCCATACTTTTGGGCCTTTGTCCCACGTTTATTTATGGATTTGTCCAGATTTCTTGCTCTAGGAGGTTGAGAGGTATGTATATAATCTGATAAGCACCCCCTAAGTACAGTTAACATCGAGTTTGCACTAAAAGCAGACAGCATTGACCAGAAAACAATAGCAGCATGGCATCTACAGTTCCTATCCAATAACAAGTGAAATGTCACTCCTTAAAAAGCCCTTGATATAAGCTCATAAGAGAATATCTTTGTCCAGGTGCTAAACAGCTGGCAGTGTAGCAGTAAAATGCATTAATATGTATAATACCTTTGTTCAGGTGCTAAACAGCTGGCAGTGTAGCAGTAAAATGCATTAATATGTAGAATACCTTTGTCCAGGTGCTAAACAGCTAGCACTGTAGCAGTAAAATGCATTAATATGTGTAACAACTTTGATGAAGTATACATTGTACATTATAAATAACTTCTTGTTAACACATTTTGCAATGTAAGAGCATTTTAATAAGTTAACATTATACTAAACAGGGTTTTAACATGTGATACTTTTATGTACAATAAGTTATAATAAAATAATGCATCAAATAATGCACATGTAGCATATTTTAAAAGGTAAATATAAAATACAGCTGTTAATATATTAGATCCAATGGATGCACTCACAACTACTTATAGTGTATGGAGTGCCGTGCCAGAAAACAATAGCAGCATGGCATGAATTTTTTTAGTTTCAGCTCCTATTTAGGTTCATGGGTAAGTACTAGGCTATCTGCCCAAGGGCATTTATAAGCCTAGCCAGAATGTGTTGGCTTTTTCCACCCCCTTAGATTAGTTCCTTGTGCCTCTATCCAGCAGAGCCATTAGTTCCTTGCGCCACTGTTCAGTAGAGCCACTGCAGTGATCCCCAGTGTAAATTTTCTGTTTCCTATCCACCAGTCAAGGTTTCTCCAGAAGAGTGTTAGTGAGGGGCTCTGCCTGATGTATATTGGAATCCTGTTCCAAAGCATGGGGAGTCTCTGGGACAGGAATCTATCCCTATCCCTCCAGCATGTTCTATTTATCATTGTGGTGAGGTTTATATCTCTAGAGCGTGTGGCTCTCCGGGGTTTGTTTTTTTTTAGGTGGAGCATGTCCATCAATTCTGGGTTAGACATGGCCTTGTATGTCAGGAAGAGATCACCTCTGAGTAAGTGGTATGCAACCGAGTACAGCTGTAGTTTCTTGAGTCAGGCTGCATAGGGCATCTGTTTGAGGCCAGTAATCCTCTTGGTGAAGTACTTTTGTGGTCTTTCCAGCTGTTGCAGGTGTCTTGTAAGATACATCCCAAATGGGGTGTTGTATTCTATGATGGGTCTAATGAGTGATGAGTAGAGAGGCACAATAACCTCTTTTGTTCTAGATGTGAACCCTTTTGTGATTAGGTGGGCCACATAGAAGGATTTTCTAACCACCTTGGCAATATGTTTATCAAAGGAGAGATTACTATCTACTTGGGTCCCCAGATCCCTTATTACATTTTCTGTATTTAGTGGACTACCACCTATGTAGTAGTTCACGGGTACTTTATTTTTTCCAAAGGGGATGACTATGCACTTTTTGGCATTTAGCTTGAGGCCATGATTTTTACACCAGGTATCCGTCTCAGTGAGACCCTTCTGGAGGGTGTCTGTATCAGCTGGTGAATCAATTATGGCCCCTAGTTTGCAGTCAACTGTGAACTTGGTCAGTCATAGTCCTCCTATGCTTGCCTGTACCTCTGAGAAATATATACCGAACAGGAGGGGTTCTAGGACTGAGTCCTGGGGGATGCTACTTGTAACCGGTTTACAGTCGGACATAGCACCTCCAACTCTCACCATGTGGGTTCTATCCATGAGCCAGTTGGCAACCCATTTCATGACGGAGGGGTTTATGTTCAAGCTGGTGAGCTTGTCTATAATACTAGAATGGGGAATGGTGTCAAAAGCCTTTGCGAGGTCTAGGTAGGCTGTGTGAACCTCCTTTCCCTCATCTAATGCCTTGGTAACTGTCTCAAAGAAGTCCACCAGGTTTAGGAGGCATGATCTGCCCTTAACAAAGCCAAACTGGGTAGGGTCCAGTGTTTGGAGGTTCCCAATGTCTCTGTTAATGAGTTCCATGATGATGCACTCCATAGCCTTGCAGACCAGGCTAGTCAGGCTTATAGGGTGATAGTTCCCAGGGTCTGTTGTGGCTCCACCTTTGTGGAGTGGGATAACTGTTGCTGTGCGCCACTCTGTGGGTATGTAGCCTGTAGAGAGGCTGAGTTTGAACAGTGTGTTTAGGTGAGGGGTTAGTTCATTTTGGAGCTCTTGTAAGACACAGCCTGGGACACCATCCGGTCCCATTGAAGCTGTGTTTTTGGCTTTGGATAGGGCTGTTTTAACCTGTGTGTCAGTGATTGATGGAGCCCTACATTCTTCTGGTATGGTTATGGGCCCTTTAGGGGGTGAGAGGGGGGTGAAGTTTGATCTAAACCTGTCTGCCAGAATGTTGGCAATATCAGTCGATTCAGTGTATTTTGTGCCATTCTGCATTAACTCAGAGCAGATCTGAGAGTTTCCACTTAGGTTCTTGACATAGCTAAAGAACGCTTTGTGGTTATCTTTGGAGTCATTGGCAATTTTTCTTTCGAAACTAGCCTTGGATGATTTAATGAGGGATCATAGTTTCTTGCTGATACTGATCATGGATGTCTTTCCTTCTTGGGATTTTAATATTTTCTGTACAAGTTTCCTCCTTCTGTTGTATAGCTTGTTTATGGCAGGGGTCCACCAGACTGGTTTCCTTTTCTTGGAGGAGTGAGTCTTGGTTTTACTTGGGATAGCATGATCCATGCATTCCTGCAGATGCTCATAGAGTGCCTTTGTAAAGGTTTCAGCAGCTTGGACAGCATTGTCCTTTAGCATGTGGGCTGTGAACCTTTCCACCTCGGTCTTAAGTAACGTGAAATTTGCTTTTGAAAAGTTTTTCATGGTGGTTTCCTTGATTGGGGATGGGGGCAGAATGTGGATATCCAGAGTGATTAGTGTATGGTCTGATCTAACCAGCGAGAGGTTGACCTCCAGTGTGGAACACCGGTCGCCCATGTTGGTGATGACTAGGTCCAATACGTTGTTCCCTCTGGTGGGGGTGTTGACCAGTTGATCCAGGGCATTCGAGTTTATAAATTCTAGGAAGCATTGGGCAAGGGAGTTAGTACTTGAGTAGTTCTCCCAGTTTATGTTTGGGTAATTGAAATCACCCAGTATTAGGGTGTTTGGTATGACCTTCATATTTCCCAGTGTCTCCAGAAATGCGGAATGGGGGTCCTGGATCATGGTGGATGATCTGTAGCAAGCTACAATTTAGATTGCAGTTTTGCCCATTGTTAGTTGCACATGGATGATCTCTGATGCATTGTGCTGTGCCACTAACCTGGAGGTGTGGGTATCCTTGATGAATATGGATACGCCCCCGCCTTTTGTGTTTTGGTCCTGGTTCTGTGGCCAAAAGGTATGGTATGAGTTATAATGTAATAGTGCTGAGGTGCTCTCAGGAGCCTTAAACCAGGTTTCTGTTACTGCACAGATGTCGATGTTCTCCATACTGAGGAGTGCCTTGAGTGCATGCATTTTGAGGTTTAGACTTCTGGCGTTGAGTAGCATTACCCTCAGTTTTTGGTTACTTGTGCTATTTATGGTGGTGGGTTTGTCTTTTGAGCCTTGCCTAAAAAAGGCACTATGGGGGCGGCAAGAGCCTAAGGGTGACAGGTGCAAGCCATCTCTTGCGAAGCAACGTGGCTTGTCAAGCATGTCATCCCAGGCAGACAGATATTGGATCCCCTTTGAATGACACCAGAAACTTAGCCAATTTTTGAAATTGATAATTTTTTCTTTATACTGTGGCATCATTCTTGGTGAGGGCAGGATGCTACTCAGGGTCAGGGTCATACCGGCCTGGGCTACATGATCAGAGGACTCTTCCAAGTCTCTTTTCATGTAGTCCAGGGAGGTACGTCTGAGGTCATTCACACCAACATGGACAATGACAGAGTCATATTTGTACTTGTTCTGGAGTGTCCTGAGTGCTTGTGTTATGTGGCAGATCCTGGCGCCCGACAGGCAGCTAACTGTAACCTTCTCCTTGTCCAGCCTAGTTAGTGGGACATCAGTGTGCCTGACTATAGAGTCGCCTATTAGTGTGTTGGGTATGTTATTTTGCCTTAAGGGCTGTGATTGTGTGACACACTTATGTGAAGTATGTGTTTCATGGTTGGTGATGGGGTGTGGAGGTTGCTTGAATGTCTGCTTTGGAGGTCTCTGTCGCTTTTGCAGATTTTTATTTAGAGCCTCCAAGTATGTTTTCATGTATTCGTGTGTGTTATTTGCTGGTGTTGGTTTATTAGGTCTATGTGAGACTGGCGGTGTGTTGCAAGTATTACCCTTCTCCTCTTGACTGTCAGTTCCAGTCTTGGGTTGAGAGAGCTTTGCCTCCAGTTTGGCTGTATAATTGCATCTCTCACATATATTAGTGTTTGGTGGTAGGAGGAGAGGGTTGTCTGTGTACATGAGGTAGTTGTAACATTGCCTCAAAATGCCCAGATTCACCAGTTGGACTGGAGAGTACACCGGAAACTGCCCTTTGGACGTGCCTGAATAGGTAGAGTAAGCTGTTTTTCTGATTGGCTGGTGGGGACGAATAGAGAGTCTTGTCCTTCTGGACAGTATAGGGGGGTCTAGTGCTAGGGTTAATTAGTGCTTGCTATGAGTTTTAAGCAAGTGCTTGACTGTGAAATGAATGGTTTGAGAGCTAAAGTTGAAGGTTTGTCAAGTTCCAAGGGAAAAATTGAAGAGTAGACTTCGTGGAGATGAGAATAGTTTAACTCTAGCTAACCGGCACTGCCCGGTGCGCAAAACCACACAAATGCATTTTTTATAGCAGGGAAGTGAAAGTTATAGAAATTAGCCCAAAATGGCCGATAAACTACTAACTTCTGGGCTGAAACCACTCCTCCAGGGACAAATAGGCTGCTCAAAGCTCCCCTCTCTCACAGGTGAACAGAGCAACTTCCTTCTATCCAAGTAAGGTATGGGCAACACAGAAACTTGTAACACAGCCCTGAATTCAGCAATAACCTGAAAACTGGACTATACTAGTTCAGAAAGGCGGGGAAAAGTATATATATATATTTTTTTTTTTTAGAAAATAGAGCAGATACAATCAAAACAACACTTTAAATGCGCAGAAAATGCTATCACATTTTAGTGTGTAGCCTACAACAGTTAAACAGATTATTTAAACACAAAAATGACTTAATTCAAGTGCAGGCAGCAAATAAGTACAATATGTAGAAATAACAAACTTTTTAAATCACAGATTCGCTAAAATAACTGGCGTTTTAGGCGGAATTAGGTAAGACAGCAAGAAAAGCAGAAAAATTATACTTAATAACTCCAAAGTCTCTCTTTTGTCTCTCTGCTGCTGTAAACTCTGTAGAACACCTGGAAGGCACTTGCTGAGCGGAATACAAACGCAAAAACTGCGCAAATGCGGTTTTTATAGTGGGGAAGTGAAAGAGATAGAAATTAGCCCAAAATGGCCAATAAACTACTAACTTCTGGGCTGAAACCACTCCTCCAGGGACAGATAGGCTGCTCAAAGCTCCCCTCTCCCACAGATGAACAGGGAAACTTCCTTCTATCCAAGTAAGGTATGGGCAACACAGAAACTTGTAACACAGCCCTGGATTCAGCAATAACCTGAAAGTTTCTGCCTGATGTCTGCTAATGTACACCCAGTTGTTTGGTTACAACTGCTTCCCATACACTGGAATACATAAGACATTAACCACTTCCCCACTACTTTACCAGCTTTCAAAGTTGGTACAACACATCATGTTTTTTTCTTTTTTTAATTCATTTTTCACTAACTACTAGTACAGAGAGAAGATACATCTGCATACACTGCAAAGAACTATGATCGGATCTCCGATCATAATGAAAAAATATATGTTCTTGACATGGATGACAAGATTCACCTGACATCCATGTCTCAAACACATAATGTGCTCATTACAATCAGCGATCTTGTCATAATCCTCTATATAAAAGTCTCCTGACACAGCCAGAATGAAGATGTAGCACCTACAATCCAGACAAATAGCAAAGAACTGATTTTGTTCTATAAAGGCTGCTTCCCTTCTACTTGTCCATACCTTATTGATTTAACAATTAATATCATAAAATGTGTCAGTCAAAACATTTTACTTTTGTTTAGTTATTTTTACCCACTGTAATTTAGTAATATTAACTTTGAATTTGTTACACAAATGACAGACCAATTTTAGTGCATCAGCATCTCTGATATTTAGCTATCTAATGCTGTTTTTCAAGCTTTTTGTATAAATCTTTCTTTTGGAAAAATACAATGCCCATGCTCTCTCAGTAGCTCCCCCCCCCCCAATACCCATTCCACAAAGTTTTCAATAAAGGATGCTTAAACTCATGACATTTGCTTATTTCCAGGGACAGTTGCTGAATGTAGCAAAATGAACAAGTGTGCATCTTATTTATATTTATTTATTGATTGATTGCTTTTGTTTACCAGAAAAGTCCAACTGGATCCAACTAAGTTGTGGTATTTCTAGCCATGGTAGTGGTTAATTGTTTTTATTAGTTTTTAGTGGTTTATTGTTTTTATTAGTTTTTTTGTAACTGTGCACGTTTTGGTATAAACATTTATTTATTGATTGATTGCTTTTGTTTACCAGAAAAGTCCAACTGGATCCAACTAAGTTGTGGTATTTCTAGCCATGGTAGTGGTTAATTGTTTTTATTAGTTTTTAGTGGTTTATTGTTTTTATTAGTTTTTTTGTAACTGTGCACGTTTTGGTATAAACATTTATTTATTGATTGATTGCTTTTGTTTACCAGAAAAGTCCAACTGGGCTTCAATGTATATAAGTGGAAGTTGGTGGGATTAATACTTAGGTGTCCAGCTTCACAGCTCAAATGCTCACCAGTGCCTTGTATTGTCTCCTAATGCTATCAGGTAACAAACTCAGAGCTTATTAAGTGTTTATCTATATTTTTATTTCCCATCATAAATGCATTTATTCCTTGATAAATATTTACCTGTAAATAGAAACAGTAGATCACAAGAGGGAGAACAGTTAATAGCAATTAACGTCTTGCCTTTGTTTGTTGCCCTAAGGAATTAGCTGTAAAAGTGCTAAAATGTAACAATTTCAAAAAGCTTTTAAAGTTCAGACATTTAACAAATTAAATATAGAATGGAAAAGTAATGCTAAAAATACAGCATGCATGACTCAGTGTAATCTCAGTCAGGGTTTAGTGAGATTGTGTGTTTAAAAAAACAGAAAGCTGAAAAGCTTAACCTTTTCAGGAAGAGTCCATTTGCTGCTGTAGAATCATTACTTCAGCCAGTCATGTCTGACACAGTACTCATTATCATGGTAGTCCATGTTAAATAACATTTGTCAAAGTTACTAATGGATCAGGTACACTATTAACATGGGAGAAAACCAAACATACCAATTAGAGAATGGCTGAAAAGTTACAGGAGTTCCATATTCTACTCTCTGTTGAAAGACTGCAAGAAACAGTGTGAAAGCATTATATACACATACGTGTGTATGTATATATATATATGTCTGCGTGCACGTGTGTGTGTGTGTGTGTGTGTGTGTGTGTGTGTGTGTGTGTGTGTGTGTGTGTATATATATATATATATATATATGAATATATATATATATATATATATATATATATATATATATGAATATATATATATATATATATATATATATATATATATATATAAAAATATATATATATATATATATATCTTTTTGTCAGGTGTTCAAGATCACACAATTCTTGGGGTTGGTAAATATGCCCTTCCTCTGACATTGTATGATCTCAGACTTAGTATATATAATTAGGCAGTATGAGGGTGCATGGGGACTTCCCCTACAAAAAAATGACAATTTATTTATTTATTTTTTTTGTTGTTGTTGTTGCTGTTTTGTTTTCCTTAGTTTAGAATTTTGCATTGTAACAAGGTTATTGTTTGGAACATGCACAGTTCTACACTGATGTTCACGTTGTCAGCTTTTTTGGTCGACATTTGGGTGTTTCTACATTAATCGGTACACTCATATATAACTGTATATCCATCTAGACAGATAATAACTGCAAAAAAAAAAATCCAGCCTAGTCCATAAAAAGTTATGAACATTCAAAAGCCAAGTAGATGAAACAGTTTATGTCCTGTAAGGGGCATTTGCATATATCACATGAGCCTCCATTACAGGAGGTTTAAGGTATTAAACAGTGAAAACTCTAGCTTGGCTAGGTTTTTCTTGCAGTTTTTACTGAATGATTTATCTGCGTGACCTTTCCCCTTTGGTTTTATATATAGATAGATAAAAAGGTAAATGCACACACACACACACACACACACACACACACACACACACGTGTGTGTGTGTGTGTGTGTGTGTGTGTGTGTGCACCATACAGATATATATAAAATTGCAAAGTCAACTTAGTCTTAATCGAGGTTTTCTCAGCAAAAGTACAATTCAGTCCTAGAAGATATGGTATAGCTGGCTCTTTTACGAAATGTGCATGCCTTGCTGTATGGCAAAGCAGAAGACCAAAGGCCTAGAGTTCTTCCATAATGCAGTATACAATTATCAGACAAGGACCAACACTGAAGTGCTTTAATATGCTTATGAACTGGAATTGTTTCAATAATATACACAGCTATGTTTTACAACAGTTTTATTGTATTAGAATTTGCAGCAATATTCATAAATGAGTAATTAATTAATTGAGACAGAAAAGCAAACCCTGTAATAATTGTGCATCTGATAACATGTGAGTAATACATAGTAATACATTTTATTTAGAACTATATACTTGATTTTTTGTTTGTTAGAAGGGGTAAATAACTGTGTAACCTGTAGGACTGTAAAACAATAATGCTGCTTTCTAGCCTGCTCTGCATTTTCTGAACAGCTGCATCTCTGTGACATCACACCCTCAAGTACTATGGCTTTAGGGTGCATTTAATACCTGAGTCATAGGGCACATGCTACAGAAATAAAAACAAACACTAAACACAAAAACAGAGTCAGTGAATCCCTTTTTCCATGTTTTGATTTGTATTTTACACTGATAAAATGTGTTGCAGTAAACTAATAGACTAACTAAAATGCATATGTTGTAAAACACAGCTGTATAAGTATATTTAGGAATATAATTATTGCAGAGATAATGACTGTATTTTAATTTATCCCAAGTTCTCATCATATCACAGCTGTCAACTCACTGTATGCTTTTACTGTCTGTGTTGCTGCATATTCATATCATCTCTAATGCTTTATAGTATGTACAACTTAGGGACCTGAAGTTCACAAATGTGCATAGTTGTTTATTCCCTCTGTTAAATGATCAGTGTACAACACAGATAAGGATTGTTTTGATTATGGTCCACCAAAACTGTACATTTTATTTTATTCCATTTGATTTGGGAGTGGGTGAACCACTAGACACCAGAGATCAGTGTAATCAGAAGTGCTATAACAGAACCAACAGTAGTAGGGGGATCAAGGGTGGGAGGGTGCACTAGAGCATCAGGGATTACTGAGATCAAAAGTACTGTAATGGCACCAACAGTAACTGGAAAGTTGGGAGTGGGGCATGCACTAGACCACCAGGGAATATTCCTAAGTGCTGTAATGGCATCAATGACTGTACCGGGTGGATACACTAGCCACCATGACGTTAAAGATAAGTTTGTGACAGCACTGCAAATACAATGAGGTAAGAGGAAAACAGGACAGTAGACAGGTTAGGGACTAGTGTTGGGGGAGGGGACAGTGATGGGAGAGAATACCTCTGCCTGCACAAGCAGCTGTCTGCTACCATCATGTGTAGATCAACACATTGTGATATTAAATGCAATTCAGAGACATGCAAATTAATTAATTATGAGGTCTTACCTTGCTGTGGCTAACATGTCTCTGAATCACAAATAGGCATGTTGTGGAAGGAGGGTCTCTTTAGCAACTATGGTTTATGATGGGCACTTTAATGAAATCCTGCGTATATCATACTGAAGTCCTTGCAGTTATCAAGTGCTGTAAATGTGCTTGCAAACAAGATGTTTTCCACCGATTTTTCTGTAACTGCATTAGTGGAAATTCAAAGTGGAGCTACCTGCAATGTCTAAACATTGTTATTACAGCATCAGTACTTTTCGGCAACATCCAGTTAAAAGTTGAAGTTTAAAATATTTCTACACAAATAATTTGATTAAAGAGGTGATCTGATTAAAACTGTGTATAATACCCTGTTAAATGAGTTCTGACACCAACAGTTAAAATGCACAGTTATTAAGAAATGTACTTAACATTTTCTATGTACAATTAAGTATTCATCAAGATAAAATATATTCATATGCACTTCCCTGTAAAAATGTGTCAGCTCCATAATTTAAAAACATACTAGTATATACTCCAGCTAAAAATGCAGTAACACTAGTTCATAGCTATAGACTATAATAATTTTCTTACTAGCAATTAAATTTGTTAAATTTAAAAAGGAGAACTAAGTCTTGTTCAACATATAGTATCTCTTCCATAGACCATTCCAACCTGTTAGTTACATGATTAATCAAAGACAAAAACTACAGTATCTCTTTCTAAATTGACCTCTTCCTAAATCATACACTTTTCTCTCTTTCTCTCTCTCTCTCTCTTTAATTTCCGTTGAATTTTAAACAGAGCAAAATAATAAAAACAATTATTAATCAATAAACAAAAAAAGATAGAAAGAAAAATAAAAAACACGTAAATAAAGGATCACATACTTTTCTCCAAGGATTTCCTTTCTGAGCTACTTTATCAACGTTTCCATTAATTACTTTGTCTTTTCCATCATGCATTAAACTAAAACTTGTTTTAGAACTGCCAGTAGATGATGTGATACAGTTTCTGTCACCTCAAGTGTTTGCCCTCAGTTTAATAGGTATAAACTGAAATATTTATAGGTGTAAAGCTAACAGGGTGCTTTAACAATCACCCCAATCTCTATTTTGGTTCTTTTTGTCTATGGTAACTCCTTCTACACTGATAGACGAAATAATCCTAATTCCAAACCAAGACTGCTGTCCTCCTATTTTCTATTTCTAAAACAGGTGCATAATTACACCAAGTAAAGATTGCCGCCATCACATGTACAGTATGTGTCAGTAACCACCCACAAGTTGTGAACTCTGTAATCAAATCACATATTCACACACTTTGTTATAGCAGTAACAACTACCTAGCATCATGTCCTTCTACAATCATTTCCACATATATAACAAGGCTGTACACTGTTATTCCACATTATTAAATTAGAACAAGCACCTTTTCTGGCTTTGGTCAGGTCAGCAGGATCCCGGGCCCCTGATCATGGAATTAAACTTTACTGTTAATTCAGTCCATACACTCTCCAGTGATCCTCCCACCCTGAACAATAATAACTCAGCTTACATTCTGACTTCTAGCAATTCACAAGCTGCACATTAATAGATGAATTCAGCCTAAGCCTTCTTCTGAGATTTATGTTATTTTTACCCAGCTCCTACTGCTGGACATACAGCACTAAATTCAAAATGACTGTAAATTTACCTCTCAACATTAATGTAACCTGTACAAGCAGACAAACAATAACAATGCAGAATGCTAAAGCTGTAACTACAAATGATAAATCCTATTGTTTTAGTCAAAGGATCCTTAAACACTAACGTCTTTTGCTCTGATATGCATTTTTTCAGTTTCTCTATGTAGTGCTAGTGGACCTAGCATTTGTATCACAACTACACTACTTTTAGCTGTGCAGTCTATTTCTAAACATCCACTGCTCCAAGCAAGTTTTATGTTTTATTTTGCCTGGCAACATAGGTCTTGAAATGTGATGCTACTGTAAGGATGAATTCCATGTCGGCTAATTCAGACAGACAATCCAGTCACATTCAGAAGTCTAGGCTGGGAGTTACAAGCACCACAGTGAAGGTCAAACTGCTTTTGTGTCTTCTTCTGCAGAGTATAGCTCAGCTGCATTGTTTTTTCAGTGGCTGACCAGAGGAGTATACTGATAAAGTGTGCAGGTGACCGGGAGCAACATAGAAGGCAAAACCAGTGCAGTGCTTCATACCTCCCTGATGTTGCCTCATGTTTTTGGTTGTCATTTTGGATTTTCTGATAAATTACTGAGAATCACAGTCAGTCAATAATGCCAGACATTAGAATTTCACATCTTGTTTTACTTTTTGTTTTTTTTGTCCTGAAAATGCATGTTGATTACAATCTGTTATTCTAGTAACTTTTTAATGAATTAGAGTAATTCTTTAAAAGTGCCCCTGATTTTTGGGCATGTATATCCCCCATTATTTTTGGCTTTGTACAACATTCTCGAGCAAGGAGTGAGAGGTATGATAGGTACATAACCTTTATTTGGTGAAACTTAAGTGAACTACTATTTTTTTAAGGTAAATAAGGTGACAAGGTGAGACAAGGAGACAGTGATGTACTGATTTTTCAATTAAATAGCCAAAGAGGTCAGTCACACAGTCAGTCATATGAAAAAATGCATTTCTGAGTGTCCCATCTATTTTGCCGAACATTTAGCTCATTGTCAAAGTGCAGCAGGTGCACTTTAACTAGAATGTTCGCATTGTCGCGATCAGGAGACATCGAACATCAGATCATGGAGGGTGGTGGTTCAGAGAGGTATTCATATGTGCAGGTAAGCATGGTTTAATGGGTTAGGGTTAGAGTAAGTGTTAGGGTAGTGGATACACTTATATGTGTGTGTTTTGTTGTATTTGTACAACTGTTTGGGATTTAGGGTTAGACTCAGGGTTAAGCTAGAAGATAGCTTGTATGCCATATGTGTGTGTATAGGTGGGGGGCTGCTTCTAAATTTCGAACTTTCACAATTTCAAATTTCTTATGATCAAGACCATAAGTTCAAACTTGTGAAAGTTCAAAATCTAATATAAAAAAATAAATAAAAACAAAAACTTTTTTTTACATTTTTGCAGGGGAGCACCCCTGCACCCCTACACCCCCTGCTAATTAAATGCACAAACTCCACAATCACACTACAGTGAGGAAAATGGTAAATGTACCATTCCATGCTGTACGGAGATCTCCATGTAAACAGTTCAAACATTCACAAGTTCAAAATTTAGAAGTAGACCCGTGTGTGCTATGTATGTTTTGTGTTTGTGCGGTCTTTACCTGTTTTGTTTAGTGATACTCTTAAAAAATGTTTTTGGTAAACAATGTGTTGGGTTGGGGATAGGGGCAGGGTTAGGGTTAGCACACATGAGTAAGGAAAGACAAGGGAGCAACATTGATGTTATGAATGTCAACGACTGGTAACATACTCATTTTCAAAGATATGTAGTGATTACATGGGAGACTTACAGACTAGAGGTGAGTAATTCATGACTGACATCTTGAACTGAAGTTTGCATTTATACTTTCTACTGATAGTACTTGGTAGTTCATCTATGGATTGATGACTACTATTTTTCTAAAGATTTTTTTCTCTGAGTGAGATATCTTTAACTGTCATAGTCTTGAACTTACATTATTTGTATGAACTAGTCAGACGTTCTTCTCAAGTCTCACTGATTTTGCAGAATGTCCTTGATTTTTAGTCTGTCCGTTATAAAATGTGTTTTTTAGGGGTAAATCAATTGAGGAGTACAGTTACTAAGTCATGACAGACATCTGGGTTTCACATTTCATATCCTTCAGGAAAATGAATGTTAACCCAAAAACTCTATGTATCTAAGTTCAATGTTTAGAATTTGCCTTTAATTTTGGACCTTTCACCTCCATTCTTTTTTCCCCCGATTCTTGAGCTGAGGTTGACACCTATGGAGACATTTCTGTGGCCGTTATTATTACTTTTATTACAATCAGACATATGAGATGTATACAGTCAACAAAGTGACTGCAACTGCTGGGTACAGTGAGTGAAACTGACTGACCCTGCTGTTGTTGTTTACTTAGATTATGCACTATAGCCGTTACAGCATATCTGAAAGTAAGAAGTTGGCCAGGGTTTCTTTTACTTTCCATCACATTTGAACCTCAGCATTGATCACAGTAAAAATAGTTTTGGAGGTCTGGGCAGGATGTAAATGAAAGCAGCGATCATTGGCACAGTGGAGCAGAGATTAGTGTTGCCATCTCACAGTGACTGTTTTTTTTTACTTGAGCTCTTAAGTGTGTGTTTTTTTTTCTCTCTCTCTCTGTATGGAATCTGTATGTCCTTCATCCCTCTGTGTAGGTTGTAGCCAGTGCTGTGGTTTCTATAATACCCAAAGACATATTATAGATGATTTGTCATTCTTTCTATTAACTATAAGCAAAAATACACTGTTAGTGACTAGTGTGTGTGTGTGTGTGTGTGTGTGTGTGTGTGTGTGTGTGTGTGTGTGTGTGTGTGTGTGTGTGTGTGTATGCTCATATATGCACAAGCAGATCTTATGGCAGACTTGGTTGTCAGAAGCAGTGTCATATGTGTATGTATACTATCAATTCTATCTGTTGGCACACACGCTGGTGGAATAGAAAGTTGATAAAGCTATTTAGTAAAAAGAAATAAAAGCATATTATACTTAGATTAACTCTTACAATACAGTTCCCACCCCATTCATGTCATCTTTACTTTGAGATCAGATTCTGAATGATCCAAGAGCAATTGCCAATGAATTCAATAAATATTTCACAAATATCATCAAATCATGTTCTACAACTACAAATATTATTTTGAATATTATGCCTAATGTTGCAGTAGTTCTGGTTATTAGTACTGATATTGTTGCTAAATCATTGCAGAAAATAAAAAAAGACATTTATAGGCCCATGCAAATTATTGTCAAGATTACTGTATGATCTTAAACCTGAATTATGTTCCTTATTGCATATTGTTGTGTCTTTCGGCTTTTCCCGGTTAGGGGTCACCACAGCGGAACTCCGGTCTGCTAATGATTGGTAGTTGATTTTTATGTGCCGAGTTACCAGCCCTGACGCACAACCTTCAATGAAGGTAAGCCCATTCACGCATGTCTCCATGCAGAAGACGCTCTAGCTGAGAATCGAACCGGACAGCGTCTTACTGGGAGGCGACAACGCTACCGCAGCACCATCACCACGATGTCCCTTATTGCATATAAATTATTAATAAGTTACTCCAAACTGACACTGGAAACATTCTTCAGTAACATTCAATCATAAAAAGATAATTTATCACAGGTTTGCAAATACAGACCCATTAGCCTGATGTCCATCTTGGAAAAATATTACAAAAGATTTATGAAAATTTAACAACAAAATGGAAGTGTTGCATCTCTACCAACCTGGCTTTGTGAATAACAGGTCCACACTAATTAATCTAATAGAGTTTTATGACTGTATAACACTTGAAACTGGTATTAATCCTACTTGTATGTTATTTTTTAGCCAAGGCATTTGACAGCCTACCTTATGAGTCTGTATATAGATCCATGCTGTGTGCAGGATACAGCCCCTATATAATATGCTTGATAGTGTCATTATAAAGTAGTACTCAATCCTTTACCTTTAAAGGACATGTTTCAGCTACATTACTAATTCATCCAGGAGTCCCACGGGGCTCTTTTTTAGGTCCATTGTTATTTAATCTTGTGTTTTCAGTGTTTTCTAGACACAATTTGTGTAGGATTAGCAAATATGTGGACAATTGTGAGACTGACTATACAAACAGCAGTAAGGAATTTTCAGAAATCAGTAACTAACAATACAGTGTACCCAGATGGGCATCTGATTATGGGTTACATTTTAGTATAGAAAAATATAAAGTCATGAACTTTGGAAAGAATCAATCAAAGAAACAGTGAAACTGCAAGGTACAATCTTCTTTTTCTTTTGGCTGCTCCTGTTAGGGGTCACCACAGCAGATCAACTTTTTCCATTTCTTCCTGTCCTCTGCATCATGCTCTGTCACACCAACCACCTGCATGTCCTCTCTCACCACATCCATAAACCTTATCTTAGGCCTTCCTCTTTTCCTGTTACCTGGCAGCTTCATCCTTAGCATCTTTTTCCCAGTATACTCTGCATCCCTCCTCAGCACATGTCCAAACCAATGGAATCTTGCCTCTCTGGCTTTGTCTCCAAACCTTCCAACCTGGGCTGACCCTCTAATATACTTATTCCTAATCCTGTCCATCCTCATCACACCCAGTGTAAATCTTAACATCTTCAACTCTGCCACGTCAAGCTCTGACTCCTGCCTTTTTGTCAATGCCACTGTCTCCAACCCATATAACATAGCTAGTCTCACTACCCTCTTGTAGACTTTCCCTTTCACTCTTACTGATACTCGTCTGTCACAAATCACTCCTGACACTCTTCTCCACCCACTCCATCCTGCCTGTACTCTCTTCTTCACCTCTCTTCCACACTCACCATTACTCTGAACTGTTGATCCCAAGTATTTAAACTCATCCACCTTCGCCACCTCTACTCCCTGCATCCTCACCATTCCTCTATCCTCCCTCTCATTCACACACATATATTCTCTCTTAGTCCTGCTGACCTTCATTCCTCTTCTCTCTAGAGCATATCTCCACCTCTCCAGGATCTCCTCCACCTGTTCCCTACTCTCACTACAGATCACAATGTCATCTGCAAACATCATAGTCCACTGGGACTCCTGTCTGATCTCGTCTGTC
The DNA here is from genome assembly GCF_019279795.1 of Protopterus annectens. NCBI lineage: Eukaryota > Metazoa > Chordata > Ceratodontiformes > Protopteridae > Protopterus > Protopterus annectens. Next base: position 146,351,589 of record NC_056737.1, read on the forward strand.
AACCTGTCCATCACCATTGCAAATAAGAAAGGGCTCAGAGCTGATCCTTGATGTAATCCCACCTCCACCTTAAACGCATCCATCACTCCCACCGCAGACCTCACCGCTGTCACACTACCCTCGTACATATCCTGTACCACTCTTACATACTTCTCTGACACTCCCGACTTCCTCATACAATACCACAACTCCTCTCTAGGCACCCTGTCATATGCTTTCTCTAAATCCACAAAGACACAATGCAACTCCTTCTGACCTTCTCTGTACTTCTCCATCAACACTCTCAGAGCAAACATTGCATCTGTAGTGCTCTTTCCTGGCATGAAACCATACTGCTGATCACTAATCATCACCTCCCTTCTTAACCTAGCTTCCACTACTCTTTCCCATAACTTCATGCTGTGACTGAGCAATTTAATCCCTCTGTAGTTACTACAGCTCTGCACATCACCCTTATTCTTAAAAATCGGTACCAAAAACATTTTCTCCATTCCTCAGGCATCCTCTCACTTTCCAAGATTTCATTAAAAATCTAGTTAAAAACTCCACTGCCATTTCACCTAAACACCTCCATGCTTCCACAGGTATGTCATCTGGACCAACAGCCTTTCCGTTCTTCATCCTCTTCATAGCTATCCTTACTTCCTCCTTGCTAATCTGCTTCACTTCATGATTCACTATCTGCACATCATCCAACCTTCTATCCCTCTCATTCGCTTCATTCATCAGCCCCTCAAAGTACTCTTTCCATCTGCTCAACACACTCTCCTCGCTTGTGAGTATGTTTCCCTCATTATCCTTTATCACCCTTGCCTGCTGCACATCTTTACTAGTTCGGTCCCTCTGTCTAGCCAATCGGTACAGGTCCTTTTCTCCCTCCTTAGTGTCCAACCTTTCATACAACTCGTCATACGCCTTATCCTTAGCCTTCACCACCTTTCTCTTTGCCATGCACCTCATCTCCTTATACTCTTGTCTACTGTCTTCATCTCTCTGACAATCCCACATCTTCTTCTCCAACCTCTTTCTGTGCATACTCTCCTGTATTTCTTCATTCCACCACCAGGTCTCCTGGTCCTTTCTCTTTCCAGATGTCACACCAAGCACCTTGGCTATCCATCTCTCTTACTAGCTCTGCTGTAGTTACCCAGCTATTCGGTAACTCTTCACTGCCACCCAGTGCCTGTCTTAACTCTTCCCTGAACTCCACCTCACTATTACCATTTTTCAATTTCCACCATTTGATCCTTGGTGCTGCCCTCACACTCATCCTCCTCTTCTTGATCACCAATGTCATCCTACAAACCACCATCCTATGCTGCCTAACTACACTTTCCCCTGCCACCACTTTACAGTCTCCAATCTCCTTCAGACTGGCCCTTCTACATAAGATATAATCCACCTGTGTGCATCTTCCTCCACAAGGTACAATATTAGAAGAAATGTGTTTATTTAAGGATTTGGGAGTAAACTTTTACCAGATCTTTTAAATTTTCAAATCATATTAATCATGTTGTCGATAAAGCTATGCAACAAGGGAGAATATTAATGAGAAATATAACTACTAATGATTTTTTCCAGTAGGCTGAACCTTTACAAAACCTACATCAGACCCATTTTAGACTACAATAGTCCCTTCTATGCATATATTTCAAGTCAGATAAAACATTTAGAACCAGAGACAATTCAAAAGAATACTATCTATGAGCAACTTTAATTTCAGAATTAAACATAATTTAATGCGAGAAACTACAACTTTTCGTTACTGATACTTTCTGTGTAAGTTAATTTTAGATTTAAATTCATACACGGTGAAATTCTAAAATTATTAAATTTACAAACTAATACTAATACTGAAACCCATCAACACAGCAATCAAAAGTTCTTTATGATCTGTAATAAAACCAAGCTTATAAGATTGTTCATTATACAATACATTTCACTTTACTGGAACAAGCCATTATATATTGATAGCTCTGAAAATCTGGAGGTTTTTAAGAAAGATCTTGATAACTGGATGGACAGATACATATATAATCCTTGTTTTATAGAGAATGAGTTCCTGGAAGATCTTTAGACATGAACTCATTAATTCCCACTTTTCCATCCAATTTATTTTTCTACACTCAACAGGAGTCATAATAGTAGTGTGTAGCATAGACAATATTTCCCTATGACCAGTAAAGCCTTTGTCTCATCCTGTGAAATCCCCTAGAATTTTCAGACAATCTACAAGATATAATTTCTTCAAAATGCCCTGGATCTGCCTACTTCCCCTGTGCCATTCTCAATACATCTGCCACAGGAGATAGCCATGCAACATAATGACAAGATGCTCAAATCTCATCAACTAATTATTCTCAAGATGGAGAATCAGTGTTTATGATTGCACTCCAAGATCCTCCTCATGGACTGCCAAACTCCTCAGTCCATTACTGACAGTGAGCCCAGCAACCACGCAAAGGAACCTCATTTCTGCCAGAAGAGTCCATTGTCTCATCCTTAGAGTCATTACTTATACCTAATGACTAAAGGTGAGGACAAAGTCAGACCATGAAGCTAAATATTTTGTACTGTTACTCAGATTGTGATTTAACATGGCACTGTGGAATAGCACCTGTAGCACTGCTAGCACTACACCCATCCTCAGGCCAGTCTCCCAAGTCCATCTACCAACAGTTGTAAGCAAGACCCTCCATTTAGTATAGAAAGCTTTTCTTTCACTTGACGGTTTTGCTCACCACTAGTGTTCATCAGTGGGTACTAGCTTACTGCCATGACAAGCGTCAATCATTTTTTTGGCCACAGTTCCTTGTTTGTACATCAGCTACTCAGGTCTTGAATAAGTTCCATGACAATTTCACTTCTTAGCCTCCCTTGCTATTTTGGAGAAGCTTTTCTAAAATTGGAAGATGTGGTGGAAACTGAAATCATTTTTACACAGAAGCATTTCAGAACATCTACACTACATGTTTATTTTTCCCATGTCTGATATGCTGTTATCCAGCCATCGACATCACTCACCACTAAGTGGTAACCAGCTGAGAGCTTAGCACCCACCATAACAGGATTCTTTAGAATATATGATCTCAGACCCCGTGACATGACTACAGAATTTGTCATCAAAATTTGGCCAAATCAACAGCAAGTTGTTTGAACACGGTGTTTGTTTTGGACAATCTATGACTAGTACAAAAGTGCAAAACAAATTTACTATTTGGGTTCATATCATCCATACAGAGCACTATCTCTCAGTCATAACCCACCATACATTACCATCTTTTCCCAGTATGTGTGCTGAAGTTTCCAATATCACTACTAAATTAGTAGGTGGTTCACTGTCAGCCTCTACACCTGTGGTTTACATAAAACCTGAATATTGTAAAGATGTCTCTAAGTCATAATTGCAACAGAGCTTCCTTTTTCAGTACTTGTTTTGTCATTGAAGAATACCTCTTGTGTACTGGTGCAAACTCCAGTTGTGGGCATCCTACTGTCTGTTTCTGAATATGAGCAGGCCTGCCTGTAATGATTTCTAAGGATAACTCTAGAATAGGCCCTAATCAGGAAACCTGATTTCAGATCTAGTGTTGTGTGTAGAGGCAAATAACATCTTGTATTTCAGCATAAACCACTAGGTTATAACAAATGTGGTTTTTAATACTTTGCACAAAAATATTAACACAGTGTTTTAATTAAGCTATCACATTAATAAAAGTGGTGAATATTTTTTAAAGTCCTACATAGAAGATTTTACAAAATCAGTTAGAAATAATTTTCTGAGGTGCAGTTTTGGACATATATGAAAAACAATATGTAGTATGTTGTTGTCTTTTGGCTTTTCCCGGTTAGGGGTCGCCACAGCGGAACTCCAGTCCGCTAATGATTGGCAGTAGATTTTTTACGAACGCTGAGGTGCCAGCTCGACATTCAACCTTCAATGAAGGCATGCCCATTTATGCATGTCTTTCGAACACCCACCCAACCGCGGGGAGAACATGCAGACTCCACACAGAAGGCACTCCCTGCACCCCAGCCAAGACTCAAATGGGAGAACCTCTTGCTGTGAGGCAACAACGTGGTTTATCATATGAATTATAAAGATTAGAAATTTTAAAGCAATGTTACACTGTACATTTTGAGAAAAAGTATTGCAATACTCTGTAGTTATTTGTCTGTGTTTGCCAAAGTAACACATTAATAACTTCAGCACAGGCATTCATTTATTTAATGAATACAGGAAACAAATTGCTCATATCCGATTAGAAAAGGGATTTCCTCAAAGCAACATGAAATATTATTTCTGGGCAGAAAGATGCATTTGGGCTAAACTGAAAAGTTAGAGTTATCTCATTTACGATAGGCTCTAAATGAACAACTTAGGCCAGGATTCATGTAGAACTGCATGGTGTAAAGTTCTGGTAAATTGTCAGAATCTACCAATGGCCTTGCCAAGTAGCACAACATAAATTAATAATTCTGCTTTATAGATAATTATTTGCTAATCTGCATAGTGCCAGTAGATAGTTATTTCCTAATCTGCATAGTGCCAGTGTAGTGTGTATTATCGTTATGCAGTGTAATCCACAACCCCATAAACATAAGTTGTGTGGTGTTGTAGCTATCAATAGAGTGAAGGGCAACTGTCAGTAAATCAATGCCTATATATCTTAATGCAGCCTCAAGACATACTATTTGTTGTCCACTGACTCTTGTCAACCCCTAATTTGCCTCATTACTGCTGCACAGTTCAACTCCATTTGCGTCAGCTATTGGATATTTGAAGTACATGACTGACCTCAGTGTTACACCTGTCACCACCTTCACAAACTTTATAACACACTCTTTTACACAGTCAGATTGACAGATAGGGTATTTGTGTATGCTTTCTGCTGGTGAGTAATAGAACAGCAGGTGTCAAGGAGGCAATAAGGAAATGCAGACCCTAGAATAGCATCTCTATGAATAACATGGTATTGTTTACTGTATCTAATGTAGCCCCTTCTACCAACTGCAGTTTGCATACAGCATTCATGAATCTAGTTAGGGAGAAAAATGCCATCATGACAATCATCGAGAGCCAAGGTTTACACCACCGGATGGCTAGCCCTGCCATGGAAAAAAGACTTCATATAATTTGAAAGGAATTAGGAAGGAATGACTACACTGCAAGTTTAGGGAAAAATATGGTTACCTACAAAGTTACAAGGTTGTGTACACCAATGTAAATGCAAAATTATACCTTCTTCAATATGTTACTACTACAGTTCAGTATATTCATATTACAAACTACTTTTGTGGCCTAAAGCAATAGAAAAGTAAAAAAAAAAAAATAGCCAGAAGGCAAGTTTATAATGATTCCTGTCTGCAGTACAAAATGGCAGTCACAGTTAATGAGCTGTACCTGTTCAGATTCTATGCTGAATATAGTTAGAAATGGCCAGGTTATTGCCTTTTGTGAAATATCCCCAGAAATATGTTGAATTGCTGAACGGGTAACTCCAGTGGATGTATTACAATACTTGCCTCAGTTCATAAGACATGTCTGCCTGTCACAGAGAATGAAGACAAAGAAAATATGATTTTGCAGCTCTGGATGTTAAGTATGAGTGACAGGAGGCAGATCAGCAATGGAGGAGCAGAAAGAGTCATGGAAAACTAACTAACAATTATTTTTATTTAAGGAGAAAAAAATTTAAAAATGTTAATGAGACTGTTTCATAGCTACAACACTCATAGCTTTAGTGCACACCAGTTTCACATACAGAAAGACAAGCTGGTACTGCAAAAATGGCAGCATTAGTTTTCAAAGCAGGTGCAAGGAAGGGATTTTTAAACTGCATTATTTAGTATGCAGCTGTAAAATATCATCTGTGGATCCTGTAAGAGGATTATCTTTTTTGTAACTTTAGAGATAAGACTCTGATTATCTGTCACTTTTTTTTTAAGCAAGGACAAGAGTTAACACTAGATTTAGTACAAAAATGCAACTAAAGGAGTGCAGGATGAGAAACAAGTGGTAGTATAGGATGTATAATTTTATTATTGTTATTATAATTAATATTAGGGTCTGTCTGCTACTAGCCCACGACACACTAGATTGCTGCCACTAGGTCTAATTGGCAAGTGTCCTGACTCCCTCTAGTGCAGTCCTAGTAAATTACTTAGCCACTCGCATAACTCAACTCTGCTGAATTGCATAGCCCTACCCGAACCCTAACAACAACCATAAAATTCCCACCTGGTCCCTGACCCTAACTGTAGCACTCCCATGCCCGATCACTCAGTAAACCTAAATGTCTACTCCCCCCTCCCTAAACCTAAAGTCCCTAAACATAATACTCCCTTCTTGCTCCCTAAATCTTAACTCCCCAATCCTTGTCTAACTCTAAACTCTCCACTCCCTAAATCTAAATCCTCCTCCTCCTCCTGATCACTGCCTGAAACCCTAATCTGCACTTCCCCTACCTCCCGACTCTTTCCCCATGGCTGCTGCACTAACCTTGCCCAAAATCGGCTACTGTATTTGGGTGAGGTGTGGTAGCCCCTCCCTCTCCCCATGGTTGACTCACCATGCCATAGTCGAGATGCCTGAGTGCCTGGCTGGACGATAGTGGTTCTTGGGCACTTGTAGAAGCTATTATCATTATCATCATTACCATTTATTATTATTATTATCATTACCATTATTATTATTATTATTATTATTATTATCATTACCATTATTATTATTATTATCATCATTACCGTTATTATTATTATTATTATCATTACCATTATTATTATTATTATCATCATTACCGTTATTATTATTATTATTATCATTACCATTATTAATTATTATTATCATTACCGTTATTATTATTATTATTATTATTATTATTATTATCATTACCATTATCATTACCATTATTATTATTATTATTATTATCATTACCATTATTAATTATTATTTTCATTACCGTTATTATTATTATTATTATTATCATTACCATTATTATTATTATTATTATTATTATTATTATTATCATTACCATTATTAATTATTATTATCATTACCGTTATTATTATTATTATCATTACCATTATCATTACCATTATTATTATTATTATTATTATTATCATTACCATTATTATTATTATTATTATTATTATCATTACCATTATCATTACCATTATTATTATTATTATTATTATTATCATTACCATTATTATTATTATTATCATTACCATTATTATTATCATTACCATTATTATTATTATCATCATTACCATTATTAATTATTATTATTATCATTACCGTTATTATTATTATTATTATTATCATTATCATTATTATTATTATCATTACCATTATTATTATTATTATTATTATTATCATTACCATTATTATTATTATCATCATTACCATTACTATTATTATTATTATTATTATTATTATGATGATCATCATCATTTCTCAGCAATAATGCCTGTGTATATGTTTACCTGAGTACATTCTGCATGAATGTGACTCTCTGTATCTGTGAGCCTATGAACATGTGTATGTGTCTGTCTGTGTGTCTGTGGGTTTGCGATTGTAAGTGTGTCTGTGTGAGGGCCTGTGGAATGTGGTTATGTCTTTATTCTTTTTTTTTGTGTATTTCTGTGTGTGTGTGTGTGTGTGTGTGTGTGTGTGTGTGTGTGTGTGTGTGTGTGTGTGTATGTGTGTAAACTTTTAAAATAATTCCAGAAAGCAGCATCTGTCATAGTAGCACTAATCGATTAGAGTTCTGACATTCTGCTTTGCATTTTATCACGCAGAGCAGACATTTCACCTGTGTATCATTATTCTGTGGTAATAAGTGCTGCTTTTAAACATCTAAACTGTACTATTTTTTAACATCTATCAAAATAGTTGTAAAACTATGTCAGTTCAGAGTCTTACAAAAGTCCAATCCGTTAGTTTATCAACAGGATTTTAGAGCTGGTTCTAAGTGTTACAGCCAGTAAGGTAGCTAGGGTGGGGAGAAGGGGGTAACTGCCCAATGCTCAGAGTATCAGGGGGTATGATCAGCCATCCATCTCAATAGCGCTTTAGTGCATACTGGCTTTTAAAAGCTGTTATTACATTTGCAGACAAACCTGAGTATGCTGCATTTGTAGCAAGCAGTTTGTTACAGCTTAAAAAAAAGATTAGTTTCTTTTTTTTTTTTAGCTAATACTTCAGTGCTGTAGCTGTGGTACAAATTCTAGCAACCATTTGCTACAGATGTAGCAAGGAATTTACTACAGTTTAAAAAAAAGATTTGTTTTTTTTTTCATCTAAAATCAGAGAAAGGAGGGTTATGACAGGGCACAGAAACAGACACTGACTGGCTGCTGTATTTCAGGACACCCAGTTAACTGATCACAGACTTTTTTTTAATTTCACTTCAGGTGAGGAGGGTGGAGGTGGAACACAGAAACAGGGCCTGTTTGACTGGTAGCTCTCAACTAATCAGGGACAAATCATAACAGAAACAGGGACAATCAGGGGCACTTTTAAAATATTAATAATATTAACCTCAGACATTGGCAAAATAATGGAAGGCAAATTGATATACATTTTCTGAAGTAAAATAAGTCTATAACTGTAATTATTGCCATTGTATGTTCAATGTAATTTACCACCTTTCCTCCAAAAGTCACCAGTTTTAGGCAGTGACAGCTGGTGGCTTCAAATCAAAGGCGGGGGGGGGGCTGCAGATGACAGCTGAATGGGTGAGGCCAATGAGAAGGGGTGTGGCCAAATAGAAAAAACAGCAAAAACTGGGACTTTAATTAAATACGCTGCCCTGGGTGCCAAACCATCATTATGAGAGTCCAATCAAGACAAAATCAAGTGTAGAAGCAAAAAAATACTTCAATGCATTGACTTCATGAGAGCTTACTTAATATTTAGATGGAAACAAAAAGGTTGTGAGGCATGAAAAAAGAAATTACTTTTTAAACACATTACTGGAATGCCAGTCAAAATCAAGTATAAAAAACAAGCAGCACTCAACTCAAACCATTTCTCCTTGCACTGCAGTTCTAATTATAAATTATATTCAGCTTTATAAGAGACCAGATGGAAGGGAAGTAAGGCCAAGTGTATAGGAGGCGGGTTCAATTCTATCATGGTGTGGATGGCAGAAGAAATGGGGTAGGGGTTATCCTAATGGAACAGTATGCCAAGAGTGTTTTGGAGGTAAAGAGAGTGTCTGATAGAGTGATGTTTATGAAGCTTGAAATTGATGGTGTAATGATGAATGTTGTTAGTGCATATGCTCCACAAGTTGGGTGTGCGATGGATGAGAAAGAAAAATTTTGGAGTGAGTTGGATGAAGTGATGGTGTGTATACCCAAGGGTAAGAGACTAGTAATTGGAGTGGACTTCAATGGGCATGTTGGTGAAGTGAACAGTGGGGATGAGGAAGTGATGGGTAGATATGGTGCTAAGGAGAGGAATGCAGAAGGTCAGATGATTGTGGATTTTGCGAAAAGGATGGACATGGCTGTGGTGAATACGTATTTTAAGAAGAGGGAGGAGCATAGGGTGATGTACAAGAGAGGAGGAAGATGCACACAGTTGGATTATATCCTATGTAGGAGGGCCAGTCTGAAGGAGATTGGAGACTGTAAAGTGGTGACAGGGGAAAGTGTAGTTATGCAGCATAGAATGGTGGTTTGTAGGATGATGTTGGTGATCAAGAAGCGGAGGAGGAGTGTGAAAGCTGTGCCAAGGATTAAATGGTGGAAGTTAAAAAAGGGTGATTGTGAGGTGGAGTTCAGGGAAGAGTTAAGACAGGCACTGGGAGGCAATGAAAAGCTACCAAATAGCTGGGTAACTACAGCAGAGCTAGTAAGGGAGACTGCTAGGAAGGTGCTTGGTGTGACATCTGGACAGAGGAAGGAGGACAAGGAGACATGGTGGTGGAATGAGGAAGTACAGGAGAGTATACAGAGGAAGAGGCTGGCGAAGAAGAAGTGGGATTGTCAAAGAGATGAAGAAAGTAGACATGAGTATAAGGAGATGAGGTGCATGGCAAAGAGAGAGGTGGCAAAGGCTAAGGATAAGGCATATAGAGAGTTGTATGAGAGATTGGACACTAAAGAGGGAGAAAAGAACCTGTACCGATTGGCTAGACAGAGCTGGGAAAGATGTGCAGCAGGTAAGGATGATAAAGGACAGTGAGGGAAACATACTCACAAGTGAGGAGAGTGTGTTGAGTAGATGGAAAGAGTACTTTGAAGGGCTGATGAATGAACAGAATGAGAAAGAGAATGTTGGATGATGTGGGGATAGTGAATCAGGAAGTGAAGCAGATTAGCAAGGAGGAAGTAAGGACAGCTATGAAGAGGATGAAGAATGGAAAGGCTGTTGGCCCAGATGACATACCAGTGGAAGCATGGAGGTGCTTAGGAGAAATGGCAGTGGAATTTTTAACCAGATTGTTTAATGAAATTTTGGAAAGTCAGAGGATGCCTGATGAGTGGAGAAAAAGTGTTTTGGTACCTATCTTTAAGAATAAGGGTGATGTGCAGAGCTGCAGTACCTACAGAGGGATAAAATTGATCAGTCACAGCTTGAAGTTATAGGAAAGAGTAGTGGAAGCTAGGTTAAGAAGGGAGGTGATGATTAGTGATCAGCAGTATGGTTTCATGCCAGGAAAGAGCACTACAGATGCAATATTTGCTTTGAGAGTGTTGCTGGAGAAATACAGAGAAGGTCAGAAGGAATTGCATTGTGTCTTTGTGGACTTAGAGAAAGCATATGACAGGGTGCCTGGAGAGGAGTTGTGGTATTGTATGAGGAAATCGGGAGTGGCAGAGAAGTATGTAAGAGTGGTACAGGATACGTACAAGGGTAGTGTGACATTGGTGAGGACTGCGGTGGGAGTGACAGATACGTTTAAGGTGGAGGTGGGATTACATCAAGGATCAGCTCTGAGCCCTTCCTTATTTGCAGTGGTGATGGACAGGTTGACAGATGAGATTAGACAGGAGGCCCCGTGGACTATGATGTTTGCAAATGACATTGTGATATGTAGTGAGAGTAGAGACCAGGTTGAGGAGACCCTAGAGAGGTGGAGATATTCTTTAGAGAGGTGAGGAATGAAGGTCAGCAGGGCTAAATCAGAATATATGCGTGTAAATGAGAGGGAGGGTAGAGGAATGTTGAGGATGCAGGGAGTAGAGTTGGTAAAGGTGGATGTGTTTAAGTACTTGGGATCAACAGTTCAGAGTAATGGTGAGTGTGGAAGAGAGGTGAAGAAGAGAGTACAAGCAGGATGGAGTGGGTGGAGAAGAGTGTCAGGAGTGATTTGTGACAGACGAGTACCAGTAAGAGTTAAAGGGAAGGTCTACAAGAGGGTAGTAAGACCAGCTATGTTATAAGGGTTGGAGACGGTAGCATTGACGAAAAGGCAGGAGTCAGAGCTGGATGTGGCAGAGTTAAAGATGTTAAGATTTGCACTGGGTATGACTAGGATGGACAGGATTAGGAATCAGTATATTAGAGGGTCAGCTCAGGCTGGACAGTTTGGAGACAAAGTAAGAGAGGTGAGATTGCGTTGGTTTGGACATGTGCTGAGGAGAGATGCTGGATATATTGGGAAAAGGATGCTAAGGATGGAGCTGCCAGGTAAGAGGAAAAGAGGAAGGCCTAAGATAAGTTTTATGGATGTGGTGAGAGAGGACATGCAGGCGGTTGGTGTGAAAGAGCATGATGCAGAGGACAGGAAGAAATGGAAACAGATGATCCGCTGTGGCGACCCCTAACGGGAACAGCTGAAAGAAGATGATGATGATGATATTCAGCTTTATAAAAGTACCAAGTAACATGCTGAAAGTAGCAATCTCTGTGATACCCCCACTTGTAAAAATGTTTCTTATCCAAAAAAGACCTGTTGCCTGACAACAACTATCTACTTGTTTCATAGGGAAAACATGATCAAAGTAAAAAATTAACAGTGAACAAGAAACAAGCTCAAGATAAATTGCTTAAAGGATTACTGCACAGGTTATGGACCACACATGGTAGACTGGCATTCTGTTTAGTTTATGGGTAAAGCCTCCAAAGATGACTGCAATCTCCAACAAATGTAACGAGCTTCTGAAAATACTGTAATCCTGTCCTTTATTACAAATACTGTCACATGCATTTCAATACCTAGGTCTTATACGTTATCTAGCTATGTAAATATTCTCTGCATGCAACAACAAAAAGACTTTCAATGTTGGCAATTCTTTAACAGTATGCTTAATAAAGCTTACTTGCATCTTACAGTCTCAGACAAGCTTACCTGATGGGCATTAAAGCATTGTTAGTTAAAGACAGAACAACAGGCACTGCAACAACATGCATTTTGTGAATAAGAAGCATAAATCAACAGTATAAAAACATGACAGAAAACCAGAACATTCTGCAAAATCAAGGACAGATGAAAAGCCACTGTAGTACTTGTGTCTACCTTGGATGGGAGCATACAATGCACACTTACACTGCATAACTGCTCCTTGCCTTGCTTGGACACATCCAGAGTCTCTACGTAGGGGAGTGGGGTGCAACAAATATGTTACAATTTGAAATGTCTCTGGCTAACAGTGATGACCCTGACACATTTATCATACCTCTCAACCTCAGAGCAAGAAATCTGGACAAAGACATAAATAGAGGTGGGACAAAGGCCCCAAAATAAGGACAATTTTTAAATACTGCTCTTATAAACTTAGAAAGATAATAGAATAGTAGGTCTTGCATTAGTATGAATTTTCTGAAGGGTATGAAATCTGAAACTCAAAGGTCTGTCATTATTTTCTAACGTCAGTCTTTAATGATTTGCCATTAATTTGCCAGAAAACCACAATTTTATGAAAAATGGACCAAAAATGTGATGCAAAAATATAAAATAGCCACATAATACAGCTGAGAACCTGTCAAAAAAGGGACACTTTTTTAATATTAGTACTGCTAACTTGAGCAGCTGACAAAATAAGAGAATCTACATGCATTTTTGAAATTAAAAGTAATCTACTACTATGATCATTACAATTATTTATTAATTGTAAACCCTCCACGTTTTCTTCCAAATTTACCATTTTGTGGAGGGATTATTAGGGGGAAGCAACATTTTGAGCCAGAATCGGGGACAGTTGAGAGGTTTGGATATACCTATTTATTTTATTTATTTATTTTTATTTATTTTACATTTGTTTACTGGGATAGTCCAACTGGATACATGTCCATTCTCAGCAGATGCCCGGGGAGGAAAGCTGCACATAGTCAAACATACAAAAGGTTACACAAGAAGTTGGAAAACAATTCTATAAAGTGATTTATTTGCTCCTACCTCTCAACCTCTTAACGCAGGAAATCTGGACACGGCCAAATATATTAGAGGAACATGCAAACAGTACTAGAAATTGCTCTTGTTAGACAGCTGACAGAATAACAGTCTTGATTTAGCATGCATTTTTCTGAAGGGTATGAAGTCTGAAACTCAATGTCTGTCATTATTTAGTAACTTCATTCCTAAATGATTTGTCAGAAAACCACAACTATTATGAGTAAAAATCTATTCATTCTGCAAAATCTGGACAGTTGAGAGGTATAGTTCAGCCAGGGCTGAGTTTGCCGCCCTTCCCCCCCTCACAAAATCATGCTCGAATGGGGTTTCCCCTCTGCAGCTATTCCAATGTCTCATTACTTGGCTATTTCACCCCATTTAACATAAACACTGTAATGTGCATACTGCTTCCCTTTTTCGATGATTTGGGTTTCATTTAAAAGTTTTATTTTACATTTTACAGCACAAACACTAATAGACATCTGCTAAAGAAAGCAATGCAGTTTCACAATGAAAATAGACTCAGCGTTAAAACTTCTCTATCCTTGAAACTCACATTCATTAGAACAGTGTTGAAACCCACATTCAAAGAAAATACATTGGGTCAGTGTCAGGCAAAGATTAACTTTGGTCTGTTTTCAAATCATAGGCCCCATACACAGGAAACATACATGAGTTATTTGATACAGCTTCTTGACTGTATTAAATTATATTCCTTGTATAATACAGTACAGTTGTTAGAGGGTGTTTTACATTTATTGTCTTGAACATTTTTCCAGTAAATAATTAAACAAAATGCATGCACCAATAATGACAAAACTGCCCAATTCAGAACATCTCCAACATAAAAGTCTACTCAAACTTCTACAGTCCACCAGTATCAGTAAATATGCACAATCTCTACAGAAGTAAAAGTCATCTAATTAATTCCACATTAAAGAGATCTGTAACTACTGAAGAGGTTGCTGTTAGCATACAACTTTATATTTCATTGTTTCGTCTACAAATAAAGTGCCTGTTGCTCTTGAGGAATAAATTGCCTATGTTACAGTAAAAAATGATAAGCTAGTAATATTGCAATAGGGAATGGATGGCAAACTGATAACAGGTTCTTCGTTACTAGGTATCTCCACCAAAGAGGACATTCTCAGGATTGCAGCATCCACCCCCTTTAAAAGTACAGCACAGTACAGTATCAGCAATGCATCTATATACTGTGGGAGTAGAACCCACAGCCTTCTGCATCAAAGGCAAATACACTACCTGTTGTGCTATTAACAATGCAAGCATGCACAGCATAAGCAGCACTATACTTCTCTTTAAGCTCTCAGCTCCTTGTAAAATGCACTCAACACTCAACTGTATTTCTCAACTTTGAAGCACAAGAAATCTGGAAAAATCCAAAATTTATTGGGGGGGGGGATAAAAGCCCAAAAACTAGGGACACATTTTAAACATTGCTTGAATAATCTTGGAAAGTCACTAAAATAAAATGCCATGTTACCACCATGCATTTCACTGCCAAGCCTTGAACCCTGGACCCTGTGTACTACAGTCAGAGCAACATCCCACTATGCCAAATCAGCTGTTTCTTGAAAGACAGGAAGACTGAAACTTAAATGGCTATCATTTAGCAAATTCAGTTCTCACCATAGCTCTCAACTTCCTAGCACAAAACACCCAGACAAAGCCAATAATGGGGGAATACAGACCCCACACATATTCAGTGAATTCAGTTCTCACCATAGCTCTCAACCTGTTACCACAAAAAAACCTGGACAAAAGCCAATGATGGGGGAATACAGCCTCAAAAATAGGGACAAATTTCAAATATTGATCTTATAAACAGAACATTGCTAGAATAAAAGGTTTTGTGTTACCATGTACTTTCTGAAGAATATGAAGTCTGAAATTCAAATGCCTGTCATTATTTAGTGAATTTAAAATCCAGAAAAAACACAGATTTTATGAGGAACAGAACACAAATATGAGGCAACATTTCACGAGTGATGGTGGGTAGGGAACTCAAGCTCTTGCTACCTACTCCCAAGGTACAGGATATGTGTCTAGCCACCAGGTTTCTAGCTACTGGGGCATTTTACACACACACACACACACACACACACACACACACACACACACACACACACACACACACACACACACACCCTACCTTCGTTAATACATGCAGACTTTCAGTCCAAACAAGTATTCTCCTGCAGCTTTGTTAATTCCACTCAAGCCCTGCTCCAGCACAGTTTCAAAAAGAAAGCCCCACAAGAGAGAGCCAAAGTCCTGTCCTTTCCATGAGAGCAGGCTCCAGCCTGCAGACGTTGCAGTCCGATCCCCTTCCAGTCTATGCAGTTGTAACTGCATAGACTGCTGGGATCTCTGTATGCAGAATGCTGTCTTCCTGTATGCAGAATGCTGTCTTCCTAATCCGGACTGGTTCACCAGCAGTCCAGATTCCTGCACACATGCGTGGGTTCCGGGAATGCCGATCACTCATGCGCGTTTATTTTTTTATTTCAGTATTTTCTTTTTTTGTTTTTCTTTTAATTATCTAATTTGTTTTATTTGCTGGGGGGGGCTGCAGTACTGCAATCCACTAGCAAAAGTTGCCCCTGTTTTTAGGATGGATTAAGAGGGACAGAGCTAAAAGTTGAATCAAAATCAGGGATGTCCTTGAAAAAAAGGAACAGTTGAGAGGCATGCCGGTTGGTTCCTCCATTTCAGGAGTACCAGTTGACAAATCAAGGACATTTTTTTCTCCTCAATAACATTGAGGGGCATCCTATCAAGAAATGGCTCACAACACTAGATGAGTCAGCTACACCACTGGTCACAACAGCATGATTTTATTCTGTAAGAAATCTATGTTGTCTGTTTTTTGGGCTTTATGCAGTATTACCAGTCAAGTGTTGCTTAGGTTTGACCAGTGATGTTTAAACATTTACAAAGGCTAGTTGCTATTAAATTATTTAAATAACACTTTTTCTTTGTAGATGATTCAGGGACAGAAAGTCATAATAAGTCATCAGAAACACTCCTGTGGTGGGCTGCAGTCCCATACCCATGCTATGTAATATATCTTTCTCTGTAGTCACCGCACCTAAGAAGAAAGTTATATTTTGCAAAGGCAAGAATTCAGGAATTGCAGGCAATTCTGCTGAAGAATTCAATACTTCAGACAAAGTTACATGAAACAGAATCCATTGAAATATTTACTGTTACAACAAAAATCATGATCCCAAATGCAAAGGTAATGCTCTTAAAAGCCCCTCATTTTCAGGGGTGTGCCTGATTTGGGCTTCAATTTTTGCTTTGTCCCTCCTAAATTTCTTCTATTAAGACATGATTACAGACAGCAAACAGTATTAAACATTATAGTCAAAGACTCTGCATTTCTCTGAAAATTTACTGTAATGCAAAGCTGTCCTTGGGATTTATTAATGCCTACACTAAGTGTACACTGTTCTGAGTGAACAGACAACATAAGCATAACTCGTATTTTCTTCCTCCTAATTTTAGTTTTCCTACTGATTGTTTTGCAGCTTTAAATACTGAGGGGGATTCATACAGATTACCACAAAGTGTAGACTACATTTACCCTTAGTATAATCTTTCTTAGTGACTAGAAAGCACACAAACTGTGGTAGGGATGTTCTTGAATACTGATCATGTACACTTAGTGTAGGTATTATTGAATCTGGCCTTGTATGTAAAAGAAGTCTTCTTAAGTTATGGCCTTAAAATTCCACAATTATTTATTGAGCTGTCCATGATTTTTAATGCAACAGATTGAGGGCTGTGAATGACAGTGTTCATTGGTTAACTCAATACAAGAGAACTACTCCTAGTCATAAAAAATGCAATGCTGTTGATGGGCAGATCAAAGTGATTGGACACTGTGATCCAAGCAATCCTCTCAACTGTTTAGAATTTTGCAGAATGTACCTGACTTTGTCTCATAGTTTTGCAACAACTGTTTGAAATTCTTGACTTTCTAGTAGATGACTATAGATTGCAGTCACTCAATAATGCCAGAAATTGCTTCTTATTGTTCAGAAAATGCATGCTAATACAAAACCTGCTGTTCTATTACATTCTTTAGTGAACTACAAGATTTAAATGTTGTCACTGATTTTGAGCCATCGTCTCCCCATTATTTTTGGTTTTGTCCAAAATTCTTCAATGAAGAAGTTGAGATTTATGTATCCAATTCCCAAGCACTTTGAGCTGCACCCAGTGATAGAGTTACATTTCAAAATATTGTCAGTGGAAATGCTAGTACCCTTTTCCTCATGTTTTCTTATTCACATAAAATTTTGTTTTGTTTGTATAAGAGCTAAAACAAATAAACTTATACTTCAGTATCAAAAGCAGCACAAAAAGTCTTTTACATTTGCATATGTTCATCTATGACACTTTGCATGTAACCTTAAAATACTAGGACTGCAATAGTTAAAGCAAACTCTGTTACTTATAGACAAAATATATCTCCTTCCTGAAATCATGACCATATAATGGCAGATGGAATCTGCATGTCTCTGTGATCCTTAAGGCTGTTTGGCTGTCCTAGTATGATTACCCCTGGGCAAACTGATCAAAGACAAGACAAAGAAAGATCTCAAGAATCTGACCATCATAGTGACATATTCAACAAATTAAATCAAATTAAATGTGTTATAAAGCATAGACCTAGGCTTATTAGAATAAAATTACACAACAAACTTGCTCATAAAATAAATTTAAATATTATGCATAACGTAATTCTCATAAATGTAAAATACATTTATAGGGCAAAAAATGTTCAAAAAACAAATTAAAAATGGTATGCTTAACATGTACATCTTATAAAAAATATAAAATAAATTCAATGTGTAGCTGAATTAAAAATCATTTCAGAATAACATTAGTGAAATAAGGCTATTTAAACTGATATTTATAGACTAATGACACACAGAGGCACACATTTTAAAGTGGCATGCTCATTTCTCAAAAACAGTAAATACATATCCACTAAGAGATGCAGCCTTATTCCCAGTGCATATCATTGAGGAAGAAGCAGGATTGGTAAAGTATTAAGAAATAACCAAAAGTAAAAATAGAAAAAATATATAAGAGTTATAGCGAAAATATCAGTGAAAACTGTACACTAAAATGAATCAGTTAGCTAAAAAAGCTTTCTGAAATAAATATGTCTTGAGGTATTTATTAAACTATGCAAAACATGGCTTAAACTGGACTTCCAAGATGGCTGCGTGGCGATCAACACCTTAATTTCATTTCTCCCAGTATAAAATCAGAAACTGAGAAATAATGTTTGGGGTAAAATTCAGTTAATGGCCATTAAGTACACCACCAATATGACAATAAAGAAGAAATTTAGAGAAGCAGAAACAAAATCAAACAGAAAAGCTGAGGAGAAAATGCTGTCTGTAAAGAACCCTGCAGCTGTTTAGAAAAAAGCAATTCAAGCTTCATCTTTGGTATAAGAGAAGGCTTCCACACAGGAACATGTGCCTTTAATTGAAGGTCTTGATACTCACCCAATAATTATTTCAGATCATGCCCCAATAATAGCTAAGATAAAAGCACAGGGTAATGAAATAAAAATGAGATATTGACACTTTCCCACATATCTGTTGAAAGACAGGAATTTAAGGAATAGGTAGTAGAGATTATTCAGGAGCTGTTCGAGAAGATAGAAATTTCTTTTGAAAATATAGCTATGGGATAAAATTAATGTGGAGTTTAAAAATAGGGTGGAAAGAAAGAGAGCTATGGTTAAGGACTAACAAGAATTGGAGGGACTGACAAATTGCAGAATAGGGGGAATCTCACAGAACAAGAAGAGAATCAACCGCAGAACGCTAAACAGAAAATAAGGGATTACCTTGATAATATGCACGAGTTTAGAAAGGTTGCTGTTAAGCAACTGTTTTTTGATTACAACACTAGAACACAAAAACTTTTAGCACAACGATTCAGGCAACAGATAGTAGAAAGGGCTGTCAGCAAACGTAGGGAGCCTGGAACAAGGAATGCAACAAGAGATACTTTAGAGGTATTAGAAATATTTCGGAAATTCTATGAAAGTCTCTATAAAGCAGAAAAATATGAAAACCAAGAAAAGATCCAAATGGGAATGTTTATGGAAGAATTAAATATGCCAAGGTTAGGGGTAGATGATGCTCAATTATTAACAGTTATGATAGGAGGATATTAGATGAGATAAAAATTGTGATGTATAACCAATCTACAGGAAAGTTCCTAGGAAAAGATGGTATTCCTGTGGAATTTGGAAGCTAGGAGGAAAAAAATGATAATGATCTGGAAGTTTTTTTTTTTAATAGAAAAAAGATCTGGAAGGGTTTGTTTAACAGTATTTTAAGAGGAAGAAAAGTACCAACATCCTGGAAGAAAGCAGTGGTTGTAATACCTAAAGAGGGTACAGAGCCATCCATACTAAATCATGATTATAAAGTGATCATGTCTATAATGGCTAAAAAATGGCAAAGGTAATGCCAAAACTGATAAATATGGATCAATGTGGTTTTATGGAAGGGAGGCAAACATCTGACAACATTAACAGAACATTGATGATCCAGAGGGAAGCATAATGTAAGGAAATGGCATTGTTGCTGGTGAGTCTTGATGTAGAGAAAGCACTCGACAGAGTAAGTTGAGGCTTTATGAGCAGGGCAATGGAAGCATTTGTATTTCCTGAAAACAATTATAAGGTCGATTAGGAGGATATATGAAGGATCAGAGGTAAAAATTAAAGTGGGCGGGTCCTCTCTGATACTTTCTGCTTGAGCAGAGGAACCAGGCAGGGCTGTCCTCTTTGCCCTTTATTATTTGCATTATATTTAGAATGATTGGCAAAGAAAATAATAGACCCAGAAAGTCATGGAAATAATTGGCATGGTAGTCAAGAAAAGCTGGCTTTATTTGTAGGTGATATTATTTTATACCTGACAAAACCAGAGAGAGACATTACAGTGTTGTGGAACATTAGGAGACAGTTTCAGGTCTTTTCTGGATACAAAATAATGAAGTTAAAACAAAGGCAATAGTGGTAAATTATGTATCCACACATGACTTGGTTCAGGAATATGCATATTTATGGGGACATGATAAAATGAAGTATTTAGGAGTATGAATTAAAAATAATTCTAGTGTGGCAGTTAAAGGTATGTGGGAAGAGACTAAATAAAAGATAATACAAAGACTGAGAAAATGGAAGCTTTGTTATATGGCTATGGATAATAAGATACAAGCAGTTAAAATGTTTTAGTCCCTTTAGTCTTATATACAGATCAGGCATATTTTTATTAACCAGAGAAGTTGTATATAGCAATTAATAAAGAGCTGAAGGGCTTTATCTGGGAGGGGAAGACAGCAAGAGTCAAGTGGGATAAGCTGATTCTTCCAGTAGAACAGGGCCGATTGGGTTTACCCAATCTGAAGGGGTATTTCAGAGATACACAGTTAAGACTCCTAGACATAGAACAAGTAGAAAACTATATTTCAAAGTGGAAACAAATGATGATGGAAAAGGGGGGAAGCTCAAGAAACAAGGAGAGACTGGAAGTTTGGATGCAGGTCTTTAAGGAAAATAGCAATAATCATACAGAATATTATACCCATAAAGCAGCAAAAAGCATTCTAAGAACTAAGGCAACACAAGATTGGAGAAAGGAGATTCTGTTAATAAGGATGACTGCAATTAAGGATACAGACAATAGGCAAGAGGGGGCTGGAATAGGTATTGGGAGCAGATGACTAGAGATTGAAAGATGAGGGTGGGAAGATGGCATAATGGTTAAGGTGTTTACCTTGCAGACACAAGGTGCAGGGTTTGATTCTCACATGGGTTACTTAGCTAGCCTTAAAATGGCCCACATGGGCAGTTCGCCTAGTACTAATCTATGAACCTATGAACCTATAGAATGGGAAGACAACAAGATTTTATTTGGACTGCAGGTTAGAGATTGCCTTCCCTATCAGGGATTGATATCAGAGTATAGGCAAAGAGAAAGAACTGGGGGGTCCTAAATAAAAGGACAGCACTGGCAGAGTTTTGAATAGAAACTAGAACAGAAGCTGCCATTAAAAAAAGAATAATTAGTAGAGCATATAAAATATTACATGATAACTATAAGAATCTGTCAAAGGAGGTTAGAAAGTATTGGGAAGAGAGACTGGATAAGCAATTCACAAAGAAACAATAGGAGGATATATGTATGTCTCCCAAATGTGCAACAAAATCTAAAAGATTTAGGATTTTTTGCCAGGAAATGCTTGCATAGATATTTTTGTACCCCAAATAGACTCCAGATAATTTTTCCACAGGCAGACAGCAAATGTTGAAGGTGTGATGGGGAAGAAAGAAGTAATTGGGAACATATTTTCTGATAGTGTGATGAATTAGCAGACTTTAAGAATTCCCTGCAGGATGCACTGTTGGAGATGCTGGGTGGGCAGATTGGTCTGGCAAGAGAGATGATTTTTCTGAGCTATGATACAGAATCAGAATTACCTAGGCATGGTAAGGCCTTGCTGTTTCTAATAATGGTGGCTGCCAAAAAAGCAATTACTAGAAAATGGAAGTCAAAATTTAAACCAACTATACTGGAAGTAGTGAATATAGTAACAGAGATAAAACAACTAGAACTGAGGTGTTTAGAAAGGGTAGCAGCAAACTACATAGGAAAAAAACTGGGAATTGTGGGAACAATACATGCAAGGGAGGAATGAGGTTTAAAAAGGCAGCAGGGCATAAATGAGCAATGTAATGTTTCACTGAAAAAGACTGGGTAGATTATAAGTGATGTATAATGTTTACAACTGGGAATGTGTCAGTATGGTTTGTGATGTAAAATGCTTGCAAGTAGGATTGTGTAGATGTGGTTTGTTTTAATTTCTATAACTGTATGATTGCCTATGTAGTAAGTGATGGTTTAATAAAGATATTTCTTGTTTAAAAAAAGTCAGAAATTGAATAATGTATGTAATGTTGCTCATGTTACATGATGATATATACAAATATATTTGAAGTAAAATGTTTATGCTAATTATAGTGTGATTACTTTTATATGAATGTAAATTTGCTTATGTCACAAGTGATAATTCAATAAAGGTGTTTGGAAAAAAAGAAAGAGCTGGCGTCCAGTAATTTAAAGGATAAAATAAAGTAAATGTTATGTTTCCTCTATTTACACAAAGAGCACTTTTTCCAGCTCATATCTTCATTATAATAGTTCACACCTGCCACATTGTAAAAGGAATCTGATTAAAGGCAGTTTATAAGAGCAGCCAGGATGGTATCCAATGACAACTTGTTTTCGAAAGAAATGGAAAGAATGAAAAGTATGTTTCTAGAGGGAGGATACCCACAAGACTTGTTAGCTAATGTTTGTGGTGAGGTTGTTAAGGGAAGGGGGGTCAAATACACACCCTTTCTAGGAAGTTGTAATGCAAGTAAGCTTTTAGTGGTTCACACAGCAGTAACACAGTTGACTTCCACAACTCGATTACAATCAAACATAATGGCACATGTTTGTTTGCAAAAGACATTATCATCACTAAGAACTGCCTATATTGACAATGATGTGTTTCGAACAGTAGGACAAAGACTCCACTTTGTTTACAAAGTAGATATTGATATTAAAAAATACTGGAGAATGACAGGGTGGAGTCACATTTAGGTACAATAAAATGTGAGAGATGTAATTGTTGTTGTTTTTGCATCACAAGTCAGGAAAGTGTAGTTCTGAAAAATTATTGCAACACTAAAGTTACTTTTGTAAGGGGAAAATTGTAAAACCAAGGGATGGGGTATTCAGCTATGTATAAGCAATGTCAGGCATACTACATGGGTAAAACAGAGAAAATTAGTTAAAAGACTATATGTGCACTTACACAATATTAGAAAACGGAACAATAACAATGCTCTTTACAAACACTCCCTGGTATGCCAAGGCTTCACAAACTTTGTTTTTGGAATTCTGGAAATTGTCAACCAGGATGTCAGAGGTGGTCACTGGACAACCAAGGCTGAATACAAGGAGTTAGTGTAGCAAATACACTTAGATGCTACCACATTCCCTGGATTGAATGAGCACACTTCTATTATTCCTGTGTTTAAAATGACTGCAGCAAAACTATGAATTTATTTTCTTTACTAGGCATATACCAACCAATTTAAGGTTACAACAATGTATTTTTATTGTATTTGCAAGAATGTATTTTTATTGTATTTACATTATATTATATATTATATTTTACTCCATTTTATTTAGTTATAGTACAGTTAGATTTCAAGATGAACTTGTACTTATCAAAACCACACATTCTGGTCTCTTATAATGACTCAATTTTTCAAGGGAAGTAAACTGTGGAATGAAAAATACTTTTCTTTTTTAAATAGTTTGATTCATTGACTATCTGTCCAATTATGTTTCAGTAACAATTTGGGGCTCAACATTTTTTAATAAACAATTCCCTTTACACTGGAGTATTTCACAGTGTTTTTTTACATGACTCTTGGCTTTGCTTGGAAGATGTGAACCTACACTTGTGGTTAATAGTCATTGTTAGGTTGCACAGAATAGACACTCTTTATTTGGTTCACATTACATGTTGGCTCCAAACCTGGCCATGCGAAAGCAGTCAAGATCTTTATTAATAAAGATACAATCACACCATTAGAAAGAGTTGATCCTGACAACACTGTGGCAGAAGGGAAATGTATTAATAATTGGAGATAGCAGAGTGTTTGTCAAAAATGATTATTCACTGTACACCAGGCAGATGAGAAGTACATTTATCTCAGCCATCAGGGAATGTTGAGAGCCAGGTGTGAGATTCAACCTGCTGTATCCAACTATCTTCAGAATATGTTTTTCCTGGAGGATCAAATATATGTTTTTATGCAGAACAGGCTAAGGAGGAAATAAAATAGTTTATCCAACAAAAAGTGAGCCAGGACATAGAAAAGGATTCTGCTGTTCATTCTTCTTATAGCATAGCCTTGCCGCTGAAACTTTTTCCAGTGTTCCAAAGGAAAATACTTAATAGACAGAAAAAAAAATCACAGGAGTTGATTAGAAGAATCAAAAGTACCTTGAACCCAAACCCAAGTCTAGTGTTGGGAGATGGAGATGAACAGGATGAAGACCAGCAATGCTAAAGGTAGAGAATAAATAGGAAACTATAAAACATCAGTCACATTTGTGTAATGTTGCTGAGAAAGACTGGACTTCTGCTGATTTTTTTAAACTTGTGGGTGGACTGTAAAGCATATACCCCCCACTTTATATCATTAATGTTTAGAAGGACACTAAAGGTAAGGAAAATAATTGTTCTTGTTAGTATTTCTGTAAAACATTTCATGATATAAAGTGCATGTTATATAGTAAATCAGTTTTGTATAGTACATATTGAGGTACTTTGAATGTGTGGGAATAGTGTCTTGAGTGATTGCTGTATGTGTTAAAAATATTAAAGTAAATAATTACTTGTTAGTTACAAGCTTTACAGCAGAAAAAGAGAAGAAGCAAAATTAAGTTAATATGCTGTAATGTGTTGGTGTCGGGGTGGGATGTAAAATCCCACTGATGATAATATATGTAGATTTGACATTTGAGATCATTTATCTTATTTTTACAAGTGTGCATGTTTAGATTAATGCCATCGGCATAAGCTATAAACCATTTTTTTGTCAGCAAGTAGGCTTAAAAAAACAACACAAAAATGCTAAGTTCCTTGCATCTGCAAACATGTTAGCTTGTTTTTTCTATTAGCGGATGTTCTCAGTGGGAGTCAAGAAGTCTGAAGGCACTTGTGCATTTTGTTCTGCATGAAATTTATAAAGATCTTTAATGCATATGCAGAAATGTTAACTGTTTTATTTGTCCTCATTGCTGACTACTTTTGCCTGGAGACAAGCTGTCTGCTGGTGCAAGCAATTAATCTTGAGAGTTCTGAGCATTCTTTGTTGAGGGAAATACAAAATGTAAAGGCACAATGCAAACAGTTCAATGAAAAATAAAGTTGAAAATTATGGAAAATGAATAATTGATAGCAGCCTCTCTAACAGCCTGCATTGTTTAAAGAATTTAATAGAACAATGTACAACTTAGTTTTATTTAAAGATAGCCAGTGCTTTTTTTCCCTTTGAAATAAAAGTTAAAGTTTTCTGAAAGCATAAAAGTAATGTTTCACATCAGCAAAAGGAATAAAGAAATAAAGAAAAGAAAAGAGCAGACATCAATCAGTGTAAGTGGGAACCCAGGCTGTAACATGGGATTTACCATGGATAACCTTAATTTTAGGTTTGCTAATGCCTGTGGGTGTAGCTGCCAATTTGGGGCAATTGTTACTATCGGGAGGGTTAAACTTCACTTTTTGAAGATATACACAGTTTTGTGTCTTTGTTCTAAGTTAACAAGGTATGAATGTATTCTGAAAATGTATTTAGTTTTTTGTTTGAAAGATTTCATTAAAACAAAAGTGTTTACAAATGTGGCTTAGGTTCAAATAGAGATGAGAAGAAACAACTGTATAAAAGATCACCCAAACAATGTGAGTATGTAAGACAAATGTTGGAAATACATATTAAAAAAAACTACAATGTATATTAGGTGGGAACAATAGTTTTTATCAAAATGGTTATCCTGTCTGTACTGTCTTGAAACAGAAACTGCCTTACAAGTATAGACAAAAAGGAAAGAGTATTGAATTATACTAAGAAATGCAGAATGCAAAATGCAATGCTGCAAGAAATGCATTTGGTAAGAAATGAGCATGTGAAGTTGACAAAGAAAGGATTGCAGGATGGATATTCAGCAGAATATCAAGGACAAAGGAAAAGGGCATTAATAATACTGATTGTAAAGGGGCTTCAATAGTGACAGAAGAGGGGAAAAAAGACAATATATTAGAGTTGTGGTAGTAAGAGGCTATCGGCAAGGGAGGAGGATTTTGCTAGCATGTACTTGTATTCCACTAAAACTTTTTATAGATTCATAGGTTCATAGCTGAATACTAGGTTAATTGCCCTGAAATGCCATTTTAAGCCTAGTCAGTAACCAAATATCAGAATCAAACCCTGTACTTTGTGTTTATGAAACAAAGACCTTAACCTTTATGCCACCCCCCCCCGTTAAGTTCCCTGTTATAGAACTTAAAAATATCTTGGGTGAAATAATCAGCTTTTGGTAGGGAATGTTAATTATAGGTGGGACTGGAACTTGATTTGCAATAGTGACCTAGAAGGCAAAATATAACAAAAAAGGGGTGATTTCTGAAGAAATTTATGAAAATTGTCGGTACAGAAGACATTAATTCATTAGTAGGAACTCAGATAGAATTTACATATTATTCACCAATACACAATAACTGGGCTAGTCTGGATAGAAATTATATTTCAAAGAAACATGGCCATTTCATTGAAAGCTTTGATACCTACTGAATAGTTGTTTCAGATCACGCCCTGATGAAAACTAGGAAATACAGGGTGATGAAGAAGAAATGAGACAATGTAGCTTTTTCACCTTCCTGTCAAAAAGAGAAAAATTTAAGGAAAGGGTGGTGCAAATTATTCAAGAGTTATTAGAGAAGACTGAAATTTCCTCAGAAGTGACAGCTAGTGAGTGGGGATAACATGAACAGGGAGTTTAAAAATACAGTAGTAATGAAAACAATATGACTAAGAAGTAACAGGAATTATTAAGAGGGGCAGACAAAGGTTAAATTATTGTAGAAAAGGGGAATCTCACAGAATAAGAACTGGCAAAGCTGCAAAGTGTTAATGAAAAAGTAAGAGAGTATTTGGATAACGGGCAAAAGTTTTGAAAAAGTGTTGTTAGACAAATATTTTTGATAATAACTTCAGTGCACAAAAACTTTTATCACAACAATTTAGGTAACAGAAAGTAGAAAGGGCCATCACCAAACTTAAGGTGCCTGCAACAAGAAAAATAGTCAGAGATCCTGTAGAGATATGAGATATTTCAAAAATGTTATGAAAATTTGTATAAAACAGGTGAATGTAGAAAAAAACAACACAAATTGAAGTATTTATAGAAGACTTCATTATGCCAAGGTTAGAGGTAAATATGGCTCAACAACTAATTGTTAAGTTAGAAGAAAATGAGATACAAATGGTAATGTATAATCAAGCAAGAACGTCTCCAGGAACAGATGGTATTCCTCTGGAAGTTAGAAGGGAAGAAAGTGATGAAGGTCTGGAAGATTTTGTTTAACAGAATTTTAAAAGGAAGGGAAGACCCAACATTTTACAAGAAACTGTGGTAGCTGCATGAATGTAAGACAGTAAAGGCCCATCAAACACGGCTTTATATAGAACTCTTCGGCCAACACACAGACCACAGCAACAACCCAAGTGAAATGATTTATTGAATGGTTTAGCACTTTCTTCCCCTGACAGGAGGAAGTCCCTATCAGGGGAAGAAAGTGCTAAACCATTCAATAAATCATTTCACTTGGGTTGTAGCTGTGGTGTGTGTGTTGGCCAAAGAGTTCTTGAGTTGATATTATTGCTGTTCTTGTGTTGACAGCTTTATATAGACCCATTTCAATTTTAAACCATAATGATAAAGTGTTTATGTCTATGTTAGATGATGTTGCCAAAATTGAGAGATATCAATCAATGTGGTTTTGTGGCTGAGAGGCAAACATTTGACAACATTAATAGAACGATGATTATCCAGAGGGAAGCAGAATGTAAGAAAACACTGCTGTTTTTGGTGGATCTTGATGGAGAGAAAACATTAACCACAGTAAGCTAAAATTTTATGAGTAGGGCAATGGAAGCATTTCCATTCCCTCATACAATAATAAGGTTAATTAGGAGGATATGTGAAAGACTGAAGGTAAGAATGAAAGTGGAAGGGTTCCTCTCTGATAAGTTGTGTTTGAAGAGAGAAACTAGGAAAGGATGTTCATCTTCCACTTTGTTATTTGCTTTATATTTTGAGTCACTATTAAAGAAAATAAGGGACTCAGAAATTCAATATATGACTGGTATAGTAAGCAGTAAAAGTTGGCTTTATCTGCAGATGATATTATTTTGTACCTGATAAATCCAGAACGGGACATCTTAATGTTGTAGAACATTTTGAGAGAGTTTCAAGTCTTTCTGGGATATAAAATTAATGAAGATAAGGCCATAGCCATAAATTATATACTTGCACACAAACTGGATCAGCAGTACAGCAGTACCAAAATTTATGGGGGCACAATAAGATAAAGTATTTAGGAGTATGGATTAAAAGGACTTCTGTTATGGCAGCTAAAGCTGCTAACTTCTTTAGTACTTCTAAAAAAGCCAGTAGCATATGCTTTCGATTTACTGTTTTTTGAGCTTGTGTGATCCATTTTATGCCGTTCGATGTTTTGGCATTTCAAACATTCAGACTGTATCATATATATATATATATATATATATATATATATATATATATATATATTTATATATATATATATATACACACACACACACACACACACACACACACACACACACACACACACACACACCACACACACATATATATATATACATATGATCTGTAGTCTTCCTCAGTTAGGAAGTACTCATACACTGAATCAGATTGTGACCCTTCCCCTGGGTCAACTGGTACAGGCCACTCATTCCCACCCTCTCCCACAAAATCCCCCAGCACCCAGTTTGCTAAATGATCCCAAGTAATCTGCATCTCAGTCTTGCCTTTACCCCACTGTGTCACAGGTATGACTGTACTTATACCTTAATATCCAAAACTTAACATATGTTACCCAGCATTCCAGTTATTCAAATTAGTCTGCAGTTTATTAATACATTGTTATACATCATGACAATGTCTAGAAGGTAATAGCTATCAGTTACATGAGCCATCTGTAACATATTACAAAATTATGTTAATATAGGCAATACATAAATAATTAAGAAATAAACGTAATTTCATCTGATCCAGTACTTAGTAAATACTTAATCATAAGCAACACAACCCTGATTTCTTGTACATAAATACTGAACAGAAACTGAAAAGGTCCCAATACTGAAGTGAGTTTGAATAATATGAGATTTTGAATGTACACAGTTTTAAAATTCAGCTACTTTTTTTATCAGAAGTTTAATTGACATTTCACAAGTGCATACAACTATAGCCTTAATTTTTAACTCTGTTTATTTACAGAATACCTTTCTATTGTTTCTTCAATTTGCTGAAATACATCACTTACAACTTATTTTGGCATTATACAAAGCTATTTTTAAATATCTGTATGCAATGAAGTTTAACCTCCTCCTGATGCAGTTTGTAGGATATTTAGGGAAAATATGAAACAGCATTTTTTGTTTCTTCTTAAGCAGTTTTTTTAATAAGGATTTTCCATTAGATAAATGTCCTTTTCTTAGTCAAAAAATCATACGTTGGTCCAGCATGAGCAGCCTTTAATACATTTGTGCCCACTAGTGAGCTGGACATATCCCAAGCATCATGTCATGATTTGTCTGTATGTCTGTCTATACTATTCAAGTAACCAATGGGTACAACATAGCCAGCTCGTTTATAATCCTTAAGCATTTCATGCTGACATGTAATACCAGAAGCTTCCTTAAATATTACATGAAAAGATCACAGTATAAACCTAGTTTGCCAAATAGTAAAGTGCCCTAAATGCTGGAAGCACACATTGAACTAAGGATAAAATCATGAAATCCAACCTGCCCTATAGATTCCAATAAATCTTTGGGCTTATGTTGATCTACTTGCAAAGTTAGTCTACTTTAATGAGTCGTGATTAAAAACTTCTTAAAATTCAGTAAAGTGATGAAAAATTAAAAAATATATATGTTACAAAAGTCATGAAAGAAGGAAGCATGTTCCACAGTAATTGCATTGGTGGATCTGTATGATATAAATCTGAGTTTAGGAGACTTACAATTACTCTAAGGAGCTACTTATAACATTTTTATTCAGAACTGTCACAAAGATTCTTACACAAGTTTATTAGAGATAAATCAGTAGACAGATTTTCTACTTCCTAAATTGCAATGTTTATGGTTTTCAAATAACTTCAGATATTTTTGTCAGTAATTAATTAAGTCTTATTGGCAGCACAAGCATCCAAACCCTCTGTGGTGGAACAAACATCATTTTGTGTATTTATTTTTATTTACAAACATTTGGCATTAGTAGAGCTTCTGTACATGTTAACTTTGGTTTCTTGCCATAATTTTGAGTTTTACTAGATATACTTTTACCAAAATAATGACTACAAACACAAGTTTATTAGCGATAAATCAGAAGACAGATTTTCTACTTACTAAATTGCAATGTTTATGGTTTTCAAATAACCTCAGATATTTTTGTCAGTAATTAATTGAGTCCTACTGGCAACATAAGCATGCAAACCCTCTGCAGTGCAACAAAAATCGTTTTGTGTATTTGTTTTTGTTTACAAACGTTTGGCATTAGTAGAGCTTCTATACATGTTAACTTTGGTTTCTTGCTATAATTTTGAGTTTTACTATATATACTGTTACCAAAATAATGACTACAACTCCTTTAGCTGGTTTGCTAGAATATTTCCAAAAAAACTGAATGCAACTCTTCAGCTTGTCTACAACAATATTTCCAAAATGCATCCTTTCAACACTCCTCCTTGAATATTTCCATCCCTTTAGTTTATATGTACTTTATCAGGTGGAAAATATTCATGTTTTAATGTAGATATCTGTAATTATGCTGGCATACACTTTGTCTCACCCATAGATATCCAGCCTTCACTCAATTCATAGCTACTTACTAGACCACTTAGCTGTGCATATCTTAAGAAACTTAGCCATACGTTCCCATGATAGTCCATACCCCTTTTATTTTACTTACAAA